>NW_026127583.1:11686-20468 GCF_022985175.1 Labeo rohita
TTGTCCATGGCATTTCTCCATTGCCATGATTTGCTTGATGTTATGGCATTGTGGTAGGTTTGCGGTATAGCGCATACTGCTTTATAACAAAAGTCTATGAACAATATTCAATATTGTAATATTCGTTAAATTAATTAAATTAATTTGATTATCAAAATAATTGTTAGTTTCAGCCCTTATTTAAATTAAACAACTTAATATGTAATTTGCATTTAATTTTTTTTATTGTTATTTTAACCAATGTTAATTTGTATTGATTTGTGACTTAAAAACCATTTGCTCACCACCACACCCTATATAAACACATTAAATATAATTTTCACATTTTTTGCATAATTTGGCAAAATCAGCTTCATAAATGCACATTTTTTTGGATTTGCCTTGATTTTTCAATTTTCTTCACACATTGCATGTCTCATGTTTCATCTCCAGTTCATGTCTCAAACACTTAAAACTTGAAAATGTATGCATGAAAACAACATCAGCAATTTTCATTGCAATATTTATGATTACTTCACAACACTAAAATCACTTATCAATCACAAAAAGTATCTTATTATTAAATTATTAAGGATCTTATTATTTTTAAAAGTATCTCCTTAATCTGTAACACTTTACAATACAGTGGCATTAATATGTATTAACTCATGCTTAACTAATGCACAGAATTACTGCATCAGCAACAAATGAAACTTCTATATGATTCATAGATTAAGTAATCAGTTATTCAGCTATTATTCAATTAATCAGTCATTAGTTAAATGTGTCATAATGTATTAATTCCCTAATAACATATAGTATTATTAACTAATAGTGTAAATTCATGTGTTAATTACCACAATGGGTCGAAGCCATTAACTTGCAGTTGACTGCTTCAATTAATCATGGGTTAATGATTGGCAAATGTATCATTATGTTATGACTTTCCTTGTTAAGGCACATGACTAACTAATCCAAAATCCATAACCCCTTAACATAGAAATCTATTGCCTCAATAAGTAAAGTCATAACATAATGATACCTTTGCCAATCATTAGCTAATGATTAATTAAAGCAGACAACTGGAAGTTGAAGTACATAGCTTTGAGCATTGTAGTAATTCAAGTTAATATAATATGTTGTTAGGGAATTAATACATTATAACACATTTAACTAGCAACAGTTTACTGATTGCTCAATCTTCGAATCATGTAGAAAGTTCATTAGTTGCTGATGCAGTAATCATTAATAAATGGTTTAGTTCTTCAGGAGTTACACATTAACTTGCAATAATCTGTGCATTTGTTAAGCATTATTTAATGCATATTAGTGCACCCGTATTGTAAAGTGTTATGCATTTTTCTTATCACTTGACTGCTAGTAATTCTCAGTTACAAGGAAATTGCATGTAAGAACATCTTTCTTATCTCTGTCTGTGGTTTTAAGTTAATGCACCATCTCTACTCCAAATGACGATGTCTTGACTTGTGGTTTTTCCACTGCCCAGTAGGAGAGACAACAGCTGCTGTTATTATTGGTGAATCTCTCGACTGTACAAGACTACACAAGAACCTTACAAGAAGTAAGTAGGCTATATGTTTTAAATCATTTACAGCATACTTTTACAAAAAATTAAAACTTAAAATTAAATGATTTCTCCCATAATACATTTTAATTTTAATATCAGTTGTGTTGTTTTATAGATGGGAGGATCCAGTTCAAGGTAACTGTGCTCATATTCATAAAAGCAGTAAAATAAGCACTTTGCTGCATTACTTACACAATTACAGTCTACAGTCTACTGAGAATAACTGATCAATGTAAATTGTATTTGAAAAATCAACAATGTATGAAATAATTTTATTTGATGTTAAATTGAGTCTTTATGTCTTTGCAGCCGCAGCAGTGAGGTGAGAATCAAACACTCTCTGATTAAAAATAAGGAGGAGACGAATTGAAATGAAATGACATGAAGACCAAGTAAAGTATAACTCTTAGCATTTAACCCATCCAAGTGCAAACACATTAGGAGCTGTAAGTAGTGAACACACACATACACACACACACCAGAGCAATGGGCAACCTTTTTGGTTGTGGCACCTGGGGCACAGTTGGAGGTTCGGTGCCTTACTTAAGGGCCCCTCAGTCATGGATATTGAAGGTGAAAGAGTTGGTCATTCAGCTTTCACGGGAGCCAAACCTAGAGTTGAACACGTTGGGTTACAAGTGATGCCTGATACACTGTAAAAATATATTGATATAATGCCTGCACTTTCTTAAAATGACCTACAGATGTTTTTGTGACTAATGTACATTAATGTTTATGAATCAAACTGCATTTCAGAATGAGGTGCCAAACATTGCATTCCTGGGTTTTGGAGGACAAAGAGCCATAGTGGATTTGATGGGATCCCTGGTTCAGCTCCATAATGTAGGTCTTCTGGACTGCATCCTTTTTTAAGCATCCTGTACATCTGCCAGATTTGAACTTTTATGGCAATTGTATTGTTTTATAGATGGATGGATCCAGTTCAAGTTAATGATGCTCAAATTTATGGAAGATTACTGAAAGTGTGTATCTGTGAACAACGCTAAATAGATTGTTCCAGAGTTTGGGTGCTAAATAGGAAAAGGATCTGCTGTCCACAGTTGATTTTGATATTATAGGTATTATCAAATGGCCAGAGTTTTGCAAATGCAACAGATGTGAAGAACTAGGAGGAGAAACACTGTTGTACACAGCCTGCAGGAGCTTCAGATATGAATGAATGAATGAATTAATTAATTAGTTCATGAAATGAGACAAAGTGACTTAAAGGAGAAGTTCACTTCCAAAACAAAGATTCACATATAATGTACTTGCGCCCTTGTCATCCAAGATGTTCATGTCTTTCTTTCTTCAGTCATAAAGAAATTATATTTTTTGAGGAAAACATTTCAGCATTTTTCTACATATAATGGACGGATATGGTGCCCCGATTTTGAACTTCCAAAATTCAGTTTAAATGTGGCTCCAAACAATCCCAAATGTTATCTAGCGTAACGATCTGTTATTTTCATAAAAATAATACAATTTATATACTTTTTAATCCCAAACGCTCGTCTTGTCTTACTCTGCCTGGACTGTTTTTGTTCTGGTTCATGACAGTTAGTGTATGTCGAAAAACTCATGTTCTTATGTTCTCCCTCAACTTCAAAATCTTCTGTTTTACCTTCTTTGTTGAGGGTGTTTGATCTTCTTTGCATGTTCACTTTGCAAAGACTGGGTTGGTACTTCTGCAGCGATGTAGGATGATTTTGAAATGATTTTTGAAGTTGAGGAAGAAAATACAATTGGAGTTTTTCATACCCTAACTGTCTTGAGTCAGAATACACAGAGTTCAGGGAGAGAAAGACAAGACGAGCATTTGAGATTAAAATGTATTTAAATTTAAATTTATTCCTAAAATCAGATGGAAATGATAGCTGATTAACAAGGGTCTATAGGCATCTAACAAGGATGTTGATCCAGGAACATATTGTACTTGGTGAAATCACAATCACCGACCCAGGGATACACTATGATGGAGTAAAAAATCTTACATGTAATATATAATATCTGTACCATCTTAAAATGACCTACAAATGTTTTTTGTGACCGATGAATATATAATACCTTCTTAAAATAACCTACAAATGTTTTTTTTGTGCATTTCAGAATGAGGTCCCATTACTGAGTTCTGCTACTGAATTACTGGGTTCTATAGGAAGACAAAGAGCCATGGTGGATAATGTAGGTCTTCTGGACTGCATCCTTTATCTGAGCATCTCATATACATTTTCCAGATTTGAGCATTGATATCAGTTGTGTTGTCTTATAGATGGGTGGATCCAGTTCAAGGTAATCCTGCTCAGATTCACTAAAGCAGCTTAACTAGATCAATTTGAGAGTAACTGTTAAAAATTAACTACAGACTAAATTGTTTTTTAAATCTGAAATCAAAAATTAATAAAAATAATAATATGTGATGTTAAATTCAGTCTGTATGTCTTTGCAGGTGCAGCAACAGTGAGGTGAGAATCCAACATTCTCTGAATGAGAAAGAGGAGGCGTTTGTAGCCAGAAGGAAAAAAACTGTTCTACAATGCCTGCGGAAGCTTCAGATAAACTGTGACTGGGTAAAAAATCTTATACATCACATATCTGCCCACACCTTCTTGAAATGACATACAAATGTTTTTGCAGCCGCTGAACATCAAATGTTTGCAACACAATTTGTGCATATTTAAGACTGAGTTGGTTTCTGGAGCCATGGGGCCCCAGTGAAAAATAAATACACCTAATTGTGTTTAAAATATATTTACTTCATGATAAATACACTAAACATAGACTGACATGTCTATACTAACTGAAAGTGCACTCTAAATGTAGTTATTTCATGCTTTCAACAAGTACAAACTTTTTTAGCAGATTTTTTTCAAATGCATTTGGGGAAAGGATGAAGTATATATATTCATCTTTAAGAAAGTACACTGGATAGGTTTCTAATTCCATTAACATGTTTGAAACTTGTTAAAAGTGATTTTCATAGTGATTTTCAGCTGCCACCTCCGTGGAAACAGGGCAAACAGGTATATGAGGAGCAAGACACAAGAGTAGTCTGTGAAGCAGGCGAGGGTTGATGAACAGCAAACGTTATCCAAGGGGCTAGGGCAAAAGGGTATTCAGAAATGACAGGTTAGAGTTCCAAAAGGCAGGCAGCAAGACAGAACAGACAATATAACAAGGCCAGAAATACAAGACTCTAGAACTAGGCTAAGGAATAACAAAGAGGCTCCGTATGGCAGCTAACAACAATCCAATACTCTGCGACTACTGAGAGGAAGTCCGGGGCTTAAATAGAGTCTCTGATTGGACACAGGTGATCAGTGCAATGGCTGATGGGGAACGTAGTCCAGGGTGTGGTGCAACAGTCAGGGTAGTGTGAATGTAAATGCTTTCCAAATCAAAGTGTGTGTGTTTCAGGATAACGTACCAAACATTGCATTACTGGGTTCTGGAGGAGGACAAAGAGCCATGGTGGGTTTGCTGGGATCCCTGGTTGAGCTTGACAAAGCGGGTCTTCTGGACTGCATCCTTTATCTGAGCGGAGTCTCTGGATCCACCTGGTACGAACCCTGAGAAACAACAAACACAGAGAGATTGAATTGGGTTGAATGTCAAAAATGACAGCAGTATGTTCTTCTCTGAAGGTGCATGGCCTCCTTATACAAAGAACCAGACTGGTCCACCAAACTAGAGGCCGTGAAAAACAAAATCATTGAGAGACTCAACGGTCCAGGAGTGAGCAGGGGAGACACATATGAAAAGCTGACAAAATACTGGGAAAGTACAGGAAGGGATGGAAAAGACTTCAGCATGACTCACATCTGGGCAGCGATGGTTATCACAACATATGTGAAAGAGGTCTGTAAATATTCATATCACAGCCCTTTAAGACTAAAATGATTTATGATCTTTATTAGGTGGTCATAATGAGTCTTAAAATGTATTTATTTTTTTTTTTTTTTTTGTTATTTGGAAATGTTTTTAAGTAATATATATTTAAATAATTAATATGAATGTTTGATTAGCAGGTTGAGCAGGTTTTATGACTTGAAATTGTTGGTAATTAAACACCCTGAATGTCTTACAGTTTGAATAAAAAGTTCAAAAGAACAGCATTTATTCAAAATATAAATATTTTTTAACAAAATAAGTCTTTGCTATCACTAATTTATCAATTTAACACATGCTTGTTGAATAAAAGTATTAATTTCTTTCATAAAAAGAAAGAATAAAAATTTACTGACTCCAAACTTTTGAAAGGTATGTATATATTCTCTTCAGATTGATGAACACACACTCTCAGATCAGTGGGACCATCTCAGTAAAGACCCGTTTCCCATCTACACAGTGATCGACAAGCAATGCAAACAGCAAGGAGATGGAGGTCTGTGTTAGGATGTGTCTGATACCCTCGTTCCCTGATGGAGGGAACGGAGACGTTAGTAGTGTACGACAGATAGGGAAAGAGAGTTATTGTGTTTGTGTTCACTGTTATATGGTGGTGTCTTCTGTCTGCAGACCCCTGGTTTGAGATCAGTCCATATGAAGCAGGTTATTCCCTCACTGGAGCGTTTGTGGAAACATCCAGCTTTGGCAGCCAGTTTGACAATGGCCGTAAGATCAAGGAGCAGCCTGAAATGGACATGCTGTACCTGCAAGGTAACAAACCCTGTCACAGAAGAGTTTTTTAATATTTGATTCTTATTCTTAATATTAGATATTTTATAATAGATTCAACAGATTCTTCATAGTATGCTGTACATTGAACTGAATTAGAGAATAGTCTAAAATGGATCAATAATCTCAGATATGTGTTGATCTGGAGTTAAGATTTATAGTATTTGTTAATTTTCAAGTCAAAATTGTAATGTAAACAATAACATTACAACTTGAAATGTTCAAAACTCAGTTAATGAAAATTATTTTATGTATCAGCCTGCTTCTCAATATGAGACAAACACGAATGAAATGAATGACCTGCTCAAACATAAGAGATATCTCTTCAGTAAAAATCAGCAAAATGTGGTGAGGACTTGTCCACCCACATTCACTGTAATCAGATTATTTATTTATTATTTATTTATTGAATTAGAGGCTGTTGTTTCATTTATTTTAAATACCTAATGTATTTTCTGCAGCTCTGTGTGGCAGTGCCTTGGCTAATGATTGGATGATTAGGAAATTCCTCCAGAAAACAATAATGAAAGGTGCAGCTGCATTTGAATATTCATTTCTACCTGAAGTTGACAGTCATTTTATGTTCACATGAATTTGATTATATTTGATTTTTGTTTTCCATTTTTGTTTCCAAAATAAACATTTCCTGATAATTTACTCAACCCCATGTCATCCAAGATGTTCATGTCTTTTTTTCTTCATTTTCTCCCCCAACTTCTAAATGGTCCTACATCACTGCAGAAGTTCCAGCCCAGTGTTTACAAAGTGAACATGCAAGGAGAGTCAAATCATTTTTTACCAAACAAAATAAAAAAAATAATAGCTTCAAAAAAAAAAATGTAGGATGATTTCAAAGTTAGAGGAGAAAATGAGATTGGAGTTTTTCAACAACTGTCTTGAATCAGAGCTCCTTGCACAAAAATGACTGACATGCGAATGGGAAAGCAAAAAAACAAGACCAGCATTTGTGGTTAAAAAGTGTATACTTTTTTTTTAACCCTCTGGTCCTCTTTGGTCATTTTTGACCGAAAAAATGTATATTTTGAAATGTAAAAAATCGTAGCTTCATCTGAATTAGATGACACTTGGTGACTTTTGTTGCATTAGCTATGTGAACACACACAAAAATCATGGACATGATTCGGATATGTTAAAAAAAAAGTCACACTTGGCTCCTTCGCAGTCAAAAATGACTGACAAATGAATAGGAAATACAAAAAAATATGAAAACTTACAAGATACAAGAATCTTTTGGTGGTACCAACTACAAATCAGCTGCTGTGCAGAAAAAAAGTGCACAGCAATCAAGGGGTGACACTCAAAAATATCAAGAGAAATAGAAATGAACTGATAAAATAAATATATATATGACATTACACAAGTTTTTATTTTTTAATGACACCAAATGGCACACTTCTCTCTTCAAAAAAAAGTAATTAAAAAAATGGGTTTTAATGTGAAATGTTGCTTTTATTGAAATATATATATATATATATATACATACATATAAAACTCTAATTATAACAATTATATAATAATAAGTAAAAGTAGAAATATAATAATAAGTACTCCTTTTTCCATGCCGTTAAACAGATAGTTCATCCTAAAAAAGAAAAGTTATTCAAGTTTTCCAAAATTTAATCCTTGATTCTAATTTATCATAAGTTTTGATTTGGTCTAAAGTATTAATTATTATTTTTGAATTTTTGAAGATTAAAATAGCTACCAAAATAAATATTGGTAACTGCAGTTTGACTAAAAGTGATGTTTAAAAGTTTACAAAAATCCAATGACTTTTCGTCGACAAAAATTAGACTAAAACCATGAAAGACTCAAATGACTAAAATGTGACTAAGACTATTAAGCACTTTAGTCTCAAGATAAAGACTAAATAAAAAATGTCAAAATTAACACTGCTCTAGATAAGACCTTTATTCCTTGGCTGGGATCATTTAGAGCCCTTTGAAGCTGCACTGAAACTGCATTTTTGACCTTCAATCCATTGAGCACCATTGAATTCCACACAATGGACAAAAAAATCATGCAATGTTTTCCTCAAAAAAAGATATTTGCTACTGAAGAAAAAGACATGAATATCTTATATGACATGGAGGTGAGTAAATTATCAGGAAATTTTTATTCTGGAAGTGGAGTAATCCTTCAATAACCCAGTGTTAATTCTGTAGCACTTGCTACATAAGTATTTCATGAGAATGCCCTCAAATTCATGTGAACTTCAAATCAAAGTATCTCCAATGAAGTCAATATTGTTTCCTTCTTTTACAGGGCTTGTTGAACGTGTGCTCAGCTATTTAAAATTTGCTCAACTATTGGAGCCCATTTTAGGTTCAGGTATTTTTGAGTACATTTCAAGCTCTAGTACAAGCTCTTCATCAGAAACTGACCAAGGCACTTCACTTTTGATTAGGGGTCAACCTATATATCACCAAGACCGATTGTTTTCTGTCACAGTTAAACAGTTCTGTCTGTTACGGATAAAAGATAACAGATAACAGATAACAGAACTGTTCAACAAAG
>NW_026127584.1:0-19957 GCF_022985175.1 Labeo rohita
CCTGCAAACAATGTCCAATCTGCCCCAAACTTCACATGTTTGATAAGAGTCCTGGCCTGAAGATATCTACATGCTCATATTCAGTTAAAGTCATAGCGCCACCTGCTGGCAACCGGAAGTGACATGTTTAACACTGTGATGGTATATTAAAAGCACAGCAAAATATGCCATATTATGCTAAACATGCTAGAAACACTTTCTAAGTGCTAATGCATGCTATTAATGCCATTAAACAGGAAGTTGTTGTAACTCCGCTATACAATGTCCTATCTGCCCCAAACTTAATATGTTCGATAAGAGTCCTGGCCTGAACACATCTAAAGGCCAATATTCCATTACAATTATAGCGCCACCAGCTGGCAACAGGAAATGACTTGTCTTACACTAACTCAAGCATACTGTGTTCAATCTGCACCAAACTTCATATATTTGACAAAAGTGCTGGCCTGAACACATCTACATGCCAATATTCAGTTATAGACATAGCGCCACCAACTGGCAGCAGGAAGTTTGGCACATATAAATGACTTTGACATATTCCTCCTAAACTTACTATGTGAAAAGCATAGTGCCCACCATTCGCCACCGATCGGCGGTGAGCCCGGGTGCGAGGGCCCGTTCATCGCTGCTTGCAGCTTTAATTTTGTTTGTTTTTGTTTAAAGTAATAGTTAGTTAGGGAAGATAATCTCTGTATTTTCTTTTCTTTTGACGAGGTTAGGAAGAGGGGTGGCTGAGATTGGGGTTTTGTTTATTGTTTTGGCCTTGTCGGAACCTGAAGTTTGCCCTCTTTATTTTCTTTCAATTTCCTTTATTGTAATTAATTCCTGTAAACTAAGCCCATGTCTAAGTGTTTTTTTCTGTTGTGGCCCGGCCCTAGACGGGTTGTAACACTAGGAAATTGTTTTTTTCCTAATATTTAACCATTAATTATAGCCATTCAGGATTATGTACGGAAAGCACACGCTCTGTTTCTCACATTCTCTCTCCTTTACAGATGTACATGGAAACATAAATTTTATCAGTATTGTTTAGCAACTTAAAAGCTGCATGATATATTTTACAAGCGAGGTGTAAAATTACACCTCGAAAAAAAACAAAACAGTAATTTTAGGTGTAACAAAATTACACAAGGTGTAAAATGACACCTTTACACCACTTAATCTCTTTCTCTCTAATAACTTTCATAAGTCTGCTATCAACAGCTCAAGCCTCTGTTATTCTAAAATGAGGTTTCTGAATTAGCAACGGAGGCACTGAATGAGATGCATAAGAAGTTAATCCTACTCACAGTAGTGTTTTAAGTACAAAAAACAGACGAAAGCCTTGAAATATATCACCTGATCTATGTCTTGTGGTGTGGTAACTCTAGTATAAGAGGAATAATTGGTGTAAGTATAGCAGGTGTGCATTATTTTTCTAATAATTCAATTATTCCTTACATAATTGAGAGCTTTCAATTTTAACATTTATTAGACTTAAAAAAAATAACTTCTAATTTAAATAAACTTAAAACAATCATTATAATAAATGTCATATTTGGCCCTTCAATAAGTAGGAAATATACAGAAATTGAATAAAGTTATCAAAAACTAAATTCTATAATTAAATATATTAGAATTAAAAAATTAAAAAATTAGAATCCTTAAAGCTATAAAAAGTATATAAAGTTATTGATTTTCTCTTTTTTTGTTGTTGTTCTTTGATTAATAGACATCACAGCAGCTGGATTATTAGATTATTTTGACTGCTATTTCTTTAAGAGCTGCTGCTGCTGAACATGACTTGACTGATGATATAACTACCACTGCATGCTCGTAGATTCTTCCGTGCTTTGATATGAAATGACACCACCACCACCACATTTGTGCATGCAATTAAAGAGTACACACTACCAGCAGAAAAAATTAAGGAAAATTAATTTTTACTGACATATGACCTGACAATATCTCATCTGACTGCAGTTCACTGTTGTTCTACTGAAGCTCCTCATCACCCGTACCATTTCTGTGCTTGTTTGACTAGCACCTGGTGCTGATGTGAAGTTGGAGAGTGATCTGAAAAGTCTCATCGTAATCGATGTTCTGTGTCTAAATAAACACACTTCTTGCCAAGAAAATAAGAGACAGAAGCAGCAGTTGTGAGTAGGGCTGTCACAATTAGGAAATTTGGCTGATGATTAATTGTCTAACAAATAATTGCGATTATGCCAATTAATTCATTTTTTATGCACTTTGTTCAATAAATTGTTAAAAAGGATTGTGATTAGGGACAAAATAACATTGAAACGTTTCTGAAAACCAGGGTTGACCTCAGATACACATTCATATAAACCTCCACAACAATATTTAGATTTTTCTTCTTATATTTCGAGAATCATGAACAATGAATTTGATGTACAGTAATTTTCACGACCCTATGGCTGGGCTTCGGCCAATTTTCACGCCATAGCTCAGATGCAGCCGGGCATCTGGCCTGTTTTAGGCTTGTCCTTGTTTTTATATTTAGGCATCCATCAGTTACGGTGATGAAAAAAACTGCCGCTCATGGTAACAACACGAGACTTCACGTTCACTTTCGAGACTCAGGTGGCGTTTAATGTCTCAGCCAGCAGCAGTGCCTTCAGCGCACTGGAAAAGATCCACGTTCAAGCACAGGCAATAGGCTGAAACTTGCCACAAAGCACCGACAAAACTAATTACAAATGAATGTGTCGGGGGGAATAGTAAGGATATATTTAAATTATTTATTAATAAACTAGTGTATTCTGAGTAAATGTCACAAAGATCCAATCTCCTCTTTAGACGCGCCTTTAGAAACAAATGCATCTTTGTGTATTACATAATGAAAAAGTTTTTGTTTTTGATTTGTTTGATGTCATTAAGCTATAATTTACAGCTTTGTATTTATATATAGTATATATTTATAATGTCTGTGAGACATGTATTCACAGAGTTTCAGTTCCCCCTCAGTCGTTCACTCACACTTTGGGATCATACTTGGAGTCCCAATCACCTCTGAACTATAGAGAAAAGGCCAATGAGAATTGGCGAGTGGAACTTGCATCACAAGCCGCTCCCCCCGTACATACGGGTATATAAGGCGGCTGCGTGCATACACTCACTCAGATTTTCTCCTTTGGAGCTCTCGCCGCTGTTATACGGAAAGAGAAACAAAGAAGAAGAATCAAGCTTATCAGCTCTCGGTCGTGTGTGTGCTGGCTCCCCAATCGCCAGCACTCATCTGCAAATCAGCAGAGCGCTGCTTCAGCCCTTCCCTGGGCAGTCTGATCACAAAAGAGCAAATTTCCTACGGTTGAGAAAGCCTCTCGTTCGCGAGATGTCTTTCCGACCGTGCGCAAATGGGTGCAGGGCATACATGGCCTCTTTTGATGGGCACGATCTCTACCTCACATGTATGGGCACTCAACACGCTGAGGCAGGGCTCGCGGAAAGCGTCATGCGTTCACTGCGAGCGCAGTGAACGCATGAGAGGCACCCGTTATCTCATCCGGCCCTAGCTTACAGCGCTCGCAGAGCGCTTCGGCTACGCTGGTCAGACAGCAGGGGGATCTGAGGGTGACAGTGCGTGATGTTCTGCCGGGTAAATCCCCACGGAAGTCACGTCCCTCTAAGCGTAGTCCCATGGAGTTGCCAAAACATGACACTTGCCCCTCTCACGGGCCTCTGCCATCGGAGGAGGCAGACCCAGCCTTAGTGTTGCTGTGTCCCGTTCACGCTTTGTGAGTTTACGTGGACCGCACCCGGAGCTTCAGACGCTCCGAGCAGCTCTTTGTTTGCTTTGGGGGACAGCAGAAGGGGAATGCTGTCTCCAAACAGAGGTTGGCAAATTGGGTGGTGAATGCCATCACCTTGGCGTACGAGTCCCAAGTTGAGCCGTGCCCCTTAGGAGTAAGAGTCCACTCCACTAGGAGTGTTGCCTCCTCCTATGCATTGGTGCACGGCGCCTCTTTAGCAGACATCTGCAGAGCTGCAGGCTGGGCGACACCTAACACCTTCACGAGATTCTATAATCTTCGTGTAGAGCCTGTTTCCTTCCGTGTATTGGTATAACACCAGTCAAGGAGGTAGGCTCGGTGTCGACTTACTGCGCCATTCCTACTGGATCCGTGCGCCTTTTTCCCAGTTGTTCTCTTCTGAACACTGGGTCCTCCGTGCCCCGCAGCCCGGACTAGGACAGAGTAGTCATTGACTGTGCTCCGGTAGTGGACTTCCTTCACCCTCCGGTTGTGGCAACCTGTCTCAGTATATTTTCCACAGGAAAACCCTTAGTCTGTGTTTCCCTTAAAGTTATATATTATCCTTTATCCCACATTTAACCAAAATTCCTTAAACGTGCTCCGATTCCCCTACAATAGCTTCAGAATCTGGCACCCCTGGTAGTCCTTGCTGGCCTACAGGGCGTAGGGAAGGTTATGTGTCGAATCTGTTTGTTCTGACACACTTGCTTGTCAGCATTTTGTTTCAGCCACGTAACGTGGTTCAGGATTGTGGCGTTTTCCATGGGTTGATCCCAAATACGTCACTCGACGTAACGTCGGAGTGAACGACTGAGGGGGAACGTCTAGGTTACGTCTGTAACCCTCGTTCCCTGAAGGAGGGAATGGAGACGTTACGTCCCTTGCCACAATCCTGAACTACGCTGTGGCCGGGTTTCGGCTTGGCTCCTCAGCAAAAACCTGAGTGAGTGTATGCACGCAGCCGCCTTATATACCCGTATGTACGGGGGGAGCGGCTTGCGATGCAAAATCCACTCGCCAATTCTCATTGGCCTTTTCTCTTTAGTTCAGAGGTGATTGGGACTCCAAGTATGATCCCAAATACGTCACTCGACGTAACGTCTCCGTTCCCTCCTTCAGGGAACGAGGGTTACAGACGTAATCTAGACGTTAATTTTTGTGAAGCGCTCCTGTTAAAGAACGAGACGGCAGAAAGCTTTATTTTGTAAAAGCACTGTTTGTAACATTTTGTTAATATTGTGAGTGCACACAATAAAAGTGGACCCTTTACAGTTCTGAATGATGTATTACTCTTACCTTTGTGAGAAAAATTTAAAATTGTAAATTGTTTTTAAACTGTTTCCACTGAAGCACTGGCAACTCCATGTCAAAGCGTGCTTCAGCTTCCACTCTCCACAAAAACGTTTGGATATGTGCCTAATAACGCACATGTATCTAGGTTTTGTCACGGATTGGCCAGGCTCTAACACCAGTCACACCCAGTGATCTCTGTCACCGGAGTATTAATTATCTCACACCTGCACCTCATTAACCACGCTCTTTATAAGCACACACCGCACAACACTCATTGTCCGGGCTCATCTCTACGATGCGGACCGATTGTGTTTCTCTCTACGAGTTCACAAACATGTTACTTACCTGCAGTTACTTACCTGTATCTCTTGTGTTCCAGTCCAGTAGTCCTTGTACTCCAGCGGTGTGTGCGTGTTCAGCCATCCTCGTCCTCCTGGATCTACGAAAGGAAAAGATCTTTCATCAGCGCTGTATCCAAACCAGCACATTCAAGATTGCAACCGTTTACTCACCTGTCAAACATCACCCGTATTCATCTCTCCTCTGTGTGAATTCAATAAACCGATTACTTACCTGGTGTTCCGTCTGCTTCTGTGACAGAAGTCCGGACCATAAAGACATTGCAGCATGACCACGGAGGATCCCTTTCAAGAGTTGGTGGACTCGCTTCGCTGGGTTTTGCTGCGCCCAGCTGTCACCGTGTCACCTCCGCCAGCCTGCGAATCATCACCTTCACCGAGCACTTCTTCACCACCAGTTCCGTCTAGTCCCATGGCTCGACCAGCGCCCTACTCTGGCCGGGCGGAGGAGTGCAACTGATTTCTGCTACAATGCTCATTAATTTTCACCATGCAGCCAACGCTATATCCCACCGACCAATCTAAAATTGCTTTCATCATTTCTCTACTCTCAGGTTCAGCCTTACAATGGGCAGAGACTCTTTGGCTCCAAACCGGGCCGGCCACGCAAACCATCCAGTCATTCATCGCACATTTCAAAGAGGTTTTCGGTCAGTCTGACTCGGCCATATCAGCGGGAGAACAACTTTACCATCTCAAGCATGGAACTATGTCCATTCATGAATATTCCCTGAAATTCAGAACACTGGCCGCTGCGAGTGGATGGAACGAGAGATCGCTATTGACCACCTACTGGCTAGGTTTGGAGCCCAAACTTTGCTTGCAACTGGCAGCTCTTGATGATCATCTAGGATTGGAAAAATTCATCCAACACTCCATTCGATGTTCAGATCGCATGACATCTTATCTCTCCGAAGAGACCGCGCTCCTCCGTCGACCAGAGCAGAATTCCCCTCCAGAACCAGCCACCGAACCCATGATCCTCGACTCTGGGAAACTGTCATCCACTGAGCGGCAGAGGAGGCTGACCCGGGGTCTCTGTTTATATTGTGGGGGTAGTGGCCACATGAGATTGAACTATCCCTCACGACCAAGGCGTACCTGGGTGAGTGTTCTTCAGTCAGAAACTGAAAAATTGCTTTCGCTGACCACTAATGTTATAGTAACTACTGGCTTGAACTCTGTTACAGTCACAGCCCTCATCGACTCCGGGTCAGCTGGCAATTTCATCTTGGGAATCCTCTGCCGCCAGCTCAAGCTCCGCACTTTTACCACGTCAACCAACTACCAGATTCACTCAATAACTGGAGAATTACTCTCTCAGAGACAAGTACAATGCCCATGTGACTTCATTCAACTCCAACTCGGCTTGCTGCATAAAGAGCAAATTCAGTTGCTGGTTCTGGAGGGCGCTACTGTTGACATCATCCTAGGGCGCCCGTGGCTGGTGAAGCATAATCCTATCATCTCTTGGGGAACAGGAGAAGTATTAAAATGGGGAGAGGACTGCAACCTCAATTGTCAGGAAGTCAAGAAGATCATACCTGTCTTTGTCACTTCTGTCGAAAGTCCAGTGAGTAACCAGTCTGTCGACATTCCTGCCATATACTCTAACTTTGATTATGTATTTTGCCCTAAGAGAGCTTCCCAGCTACCTCCTCATCGGCCATGGGACTGCGCGATTGACCTTGTTCCGAATGCCTCGTTGCCCAAGGGAAAGATTTACCCGTTATCGCTTCCTGAGAGTAAGGCCATGGAGGAGTACATCCGGGAGGCTCTGAGTCAGGAGTATATTCATCCATCAACGTCACCTGCAGCTTCAAGTTTCTTCTTTGTCTCCAAGAATCTTCACAAAATTGGACCTCTGCAGCGCATACAACCTGATCAGAATACGCGAAGGGGATGAATGGAAGACGGCATTCGTGACCCCTACTGGCCATTATGAGTATCAGGTAATGCCCTATGGGTTAGTAAACACCCCCTCTGTCTTTCAAAACTTCATTCATGAAGTCCTCCGAGAATTCCTTCACCACTTCGTCATCGTCTACATAGACGACATTTTGATCTATTTAAAGAGTGAGGCCGAACATCACCATCACGTTGCGGAGGTCCTCCAAAGATTGCGAGAGCACCAACTATATTTGAAGGCTGAGAAATGTTCATTCCACCAGAGATCTGTTCAGTTTCTGGGATACATCATCAATCACCACGGAGTTCGTATGGATGAGGGGAAGGTGGAAGCTGTTGTTTCCTGGTCCAAACCTAACTCTATAAAAGAACTTCAGAGATTCCTGGGGTTTGCGAACTTTTACCGTCGATTTATCAAAGGGTACAGTCACATCACGAATCCACTCACTAACCTTCTGAAAGGACATCCAAAAACCCTCAACTGGACAACCGAAGCCACAACAGCCTTCGAGACACTGAAGAAAGCCTTCACTCAAGCCCCACTCCTGACTCATCCTGACCCTGATCTACCTTTCGTTGTGGAGGTAGATGCATCCACCACTGGAGTCGGTGCGGTCCTTTCACAACACCACGGAACTCCTCTACGACTCCATCCATGTGCCTATTTCTCCAGGAAGCTCAGCCCGGCGGAAAGAAATTATGACATTGGAAACAGGCAGTTACTGGCCATCAAGCTTGCCCTAGAGGAGTGGCGACATTGGTTGGAGGGAGCCAACCATCCATTCCAGGTAATCACGGATCATAAAAATCTACAGTACCTCCGCGACGCTAAACGCCTCTGTCCCCGACAAGCCAGATGGGCTCTCTTTTTCACCAGGTTCAATTTCTCCATCACTTACCATCCAGGATCAAAGAATGTCCGAGCAGATGCCCTCTCACGTCTCTCTGAAGGTGAAACCAATACTGAGACTCCTTCATCCATAATTCCTAACCATCTAATCATTAGCCCTATAGATTGGACGGAACCTCCAGTCGTCGCCACTCCCGAACCCAGGGTTCCGCCGGGCTGTCCTCCAGGACGCCAGTTCATCCCTCCAGCTCAACGGGTAAATCTGATCCATACCACTCATGTATCCCTGGGCACGGGGCATCCAGGGGCCAATCATACTCTCTCGCTGCTATCCGACCGCTTCTGGTGGCCCGACATGGCAAGGGATGTGAGGAGGTATGTCCAAGGGTGTAAGGAGTGCGCCATGTCTAAGAGTCACCTTCCAGCTGGTAAGCTACATCCCTTGCCAATACCGAACCGCCCCTGGTCACACCTAGGAGTCGATTTTATGATGGATCTCCCCGTATCTGATGAGAACACCTGTATACTGGTCATAGTTGATCGTTTTTCTAAGTTCTGTCGGTTGATACCACTCAAAAGATTACCCACAGCCCTGGAAACAGCAGAATGCCTCTTCAACCACGTCTTCCGTTATTATGGACTCCCTGAGGACATCGTATCAGATAGGGGTCCTCAATTCATCTCCCGAGTATGGAAGGCATTCTTTAAACTCCTAGGTGTGACCGTCAGCCTCTCGTCTGGATACCATCCTCAGACCAACGGACAGACAGAGAGGAAAATTCAAGAGGTGGGGCGGTTCCTTCGAACCTTCTGTCACGGTCACCAGAACTCCTGGAACCAGTTCCTGGGTTGGGCTGAATATGCCCAAAATTCACTGCGGCAACCTTCCACAGGACTCACACCATTCCAATCTGTTTTAGGTTTCCAGCCTCCTCCCTCCCCGTGGAACGGTGAAACATCGGATGTCCCCGCAGTGGACCACTGGTTCCGGGAGAGCGAGAGAGTCTGGGACGCCGCTCACCACCATCTGCAGAGGGCAGTGAACAGATCCAAAGCCGTCATCGACCGAAGGAGAATCCCAGGTCCATACTTCACTCCTGGTCAGAAAATCTGGCTCGCCACTCGAGACATCCGATTACGCCTGCCCTCAAAGAAGTTAAGTCCCAGATTTATTGGCCCCTTTACCATCCTGGAACAGGTCAATCCCGTCACATACAGACTACAACTTCCACCACAATACAGGATTCATCCCACTTTCCACGTGTCACTATTAAAACCCTGTCACGAAACCTCTGCTTCCTTCCACAGAGCCTGGCCATGAAGAAGAACCCCCTCCTCCTTTGGTGCTAGAGGAAGGATCAATATACTCCGTCAATGAGATTCTGCAGTCCCGGCGTCGTGGTGGTCGCCTTGAGTACTTGGTTGATTGGGAAGGTTATGGACAAGAGGAAAGGTCATGGGTTCCACGTGATGACATCCTAGACCCCACTCTCATCTCGGAATTTCATGCAGCTCATCCTGAATATCCGGCACCTCGAGGTAGAGGTAGACCACCTCGGCGCCGGAGGTTTCGGCCCTCAGGAGTGGGCCGTGGGGAGGGGGGTAATGTCACGGATTGGCCAGGCTCGAACACCAGTCACACCCAGTGATCTCTGTCACCGGAGTATTAATTATCTCACACCTGCACCTCATTAACCCTGCTCTTTATAAGCACACACCGCACAAAAGTCATTGTCCGGGCTCGTCTCTACGTTGCGGATCGATTGTGTTTCTCTCTACGAGTTCACAAACCTGTTACTTACCTGCAGTTACTTACCTGTATCTCTTGTGTTCCAGTCCAGTAGTCCTTGTACTCCAGCGGTGTGTGCGTGTTCAGACATCCTCGTCCTCCTGGATCATCTACGAAAGGAAAAGATCTTTCATCAGCGCTGTATCCAAACCAGCACATTCAAGATTGCAACCGTTTACTCACCTATCAAACATCTCCCGTATTCATCTCTCCTCTGTGTGAATTCAATAAACTGTTTAACCGATTACTTACCTGGTGTTCCGTCTGCTTCTGTGACAGGTTTAATGTTTAAACTAGTATTGTTATATACTTGAACTGTTTTACATCTATAGATTTTATTTTAGGAAAATCACGATGATTTAAGAAGGCAAACTGATCTAACACAAAACAGTCTTCTGCTGGCCGCTGTCCGTTACTTTTAAAACAAAAATTAATATTTAACGAAAAAAACATGCTCCAAACATTTTACCACACAAAATATTATCACTTTGCCATTACATACAAAACGAATAGCTGAAATAGTAGCATAAGCTGTTTTGGGAGAAGGGGGGGAAAAGCTTGGGTCAGACACTGGCTTTAATGCAGTGTGTGCGAACTGAACAACTAGCTGTTAATGAGGTTTTTAACGTGCATAGATGTGTTTCTCTTCTGTAGTATGTGGGGTGAATCCATGGGTGAATCACAGGGAAAGCAGTACCAGAGCAACAGGAGACTTGACTCTCTCATGTTGCCAGATCTTGGTAGAAACCATAAAAAAAGTAAATCCAAATGTTTCATGCTAAAAATTAAGACCAACATATAGTGACTCATGTGTGCTTAGTTAGATAGCTCCATAAACCCAATCGCTGTTCCATCCGAGCTTAAACAACAAGCCCAAAAAAAACGTTTGTAATGAGTGATCATGGCAACACAGACAGCACACACTCTGTGAAGCAGCATGAACAAACATAAACAAAACACAATAATCAAGGTTGTCTGAATTGGCCGCAGTTAGATGAAATAACCACGACAGGCCTAGTTGTGAGTGGGGTGTCTAACCCTATCCCTGCCCCTGCGTTAATTGTGTTAAATATTTTTAATATGTTAAGCTGAAAAAATGTATCACTATATATATATATATATATATATATATAAAAATAACACATTAAATCATTTTTTAGCTGGTGAAAATACTACTAGCCTAAGATTTCCATGCAGTATATAAATATGTGTGTGTGTGTACATAAAATATGTAAATATGAGTATATGTGTACAGTATATATATAGCACATAGTCACTGAGGAGTTTAAATAGAAAAGTCTCAAATCTTCCTGGTAGACATACTTGAGTTTGTCCAGTGAGCAGGTTGAATCCAACAGTTTTTCAGTGAGTAGTTTAACTCCTGAATCTCCTGGGTGATTGTAGCTCAGATCCAGCTCTCTCAGGTGTGAAGGGTTTGAACTCAGAGCTGAAGACACATAACGACAGCCTTTCTCTGTCACCATACAGCCAGACAATCTGAAAACACACCAATAGTCCATGTGACAATCAGACAAATCTCCTTCATACATTTTAGCCATGAATTATTCCCTATAGGGTTGTGTTATAAACAAATGTATATGGAAAAAAAATCTGAAATGTCATGTACACATTATAAATTATATGATGGAAATGGCTGTCCAGTGGAGTTGTGTCACCAGGTTTACTGGAAAACAGTAGGACATAGCGGTGAATCTATGGTAAAAAATGATATAAATAGTTTCTCACACAAACTGATCATTTCATGTCTTAGAACATCAGTGTATCGTCACGAGTCACAGGGTTTGTGTATGTTTTTTTTTTTTCCTCTCAAAAATTTGGTAGCCATTGACTGTCATTATATGACTGTCTTGGACTGATCTTTGTTTGTGTTCTACTGAAGAAACTACTGAAAGTCACCTACATCTTGGTTCCCCTGGGGGTAAGCAGATAAACATCACATTTTCATTTTTGGGTGAACTATCACTTTAAAGGCTGACTTATTCCAAAATAACTCTGTATTGCTGACAAGAAACTGCAACAAATGCATATTATTTAACTTTGAAACTCCTGTATACTGATTTGCAGGGCTATACAGTGCAACCATTTCAGTCACATTTGTGACTAAAAACTACTGCATGTAGTTAGTAGTAAGCAACTACTACTTACCATGTAAAAATATTTAGGAGCACCAGTGCAGCTGACTCAATCAGTATATTTGTGTTTGAGCTTCAAAGGTTTCTACTTTCTACAGCACATTTTTACAGCGTTAGGTAATGTATCACCGACATTTCTCATATATCTCATTCCTTGAACACAGTGTTAATCAGAATCCACTCACTGCTCAAAACACTGAGTTTTGTTCAGTGCTGAGTTATGCAAACTCACAAATCATCTCATTATAACAAACTAAGTGTAGACATGGTATACATAAGTCACAGCTAAGCCGCTGCACATCTCCAAGAAAACTCAAAGAAAACTTTAAATAAATGTAGTGAGTCAATGATTCAGTTACCCATTCATTAAGACATTCATCCTTTCCTGAATGAATCAGCTTTTTAAATGAATCAACTAAATGAATGAATGATTCAATGATAAAATCAGTGACTTTACACCACCTGCAGGCAGTTTTAATTTCATTTAATACTTATGTAAATAATATTTGTCACTTCTGAGCCTCATTAAATGTCCGTGAACACACCTACATGCCACTTTTGTTCTTCTTTGCCACTTCTGTAGTGCAAAATCATTTTGTTAATACCAATTTCATTTGATTGGTAACTTGCTGTAAAATAAGAATTTATTAATAGAATAGAATAGAAATAGAAATTAATTAGAAATTTTGATTAAGCTTATAACACTAAATTTGACATAAAACAAAACTTTAATGAAGTTAGAATAATGCCATTACAAAAATATAAAAAAAGCCCCTGTAAATCACTTGAAGTGAAGGAGTCATCTCACAATACTGTTCAGAAGGTTCTCCTGAGTAGTACAATTGCTACTAAAAAGAAAAGTGTAGAGCTCTGATTTGATGTTAACAGTCCACTGTACTGCACAATGTGTAGTTACATTTTATAGGAATGCTAAGAGGTTAATATTTGATATTATTCATGCTGCTCTGCTGCATGACACACATATTACACACATATTAGCTATTTGTTTGGATGACAAAAACATTTAAACAGCTGTCTAACAATACATGTTAAGTAAACTGGTAATTAGGATGGCCAATCAAATAAAAGGGCAGATGCTTGATACATGTATTTTCAAATCCAGACAGACATTGAAAACAATGAATCATGAGCTTTTTGCATGAACATGAACATAGTGCCACACTGAATAATTATATCAAATTACATCACAAGCCTTACAATTTGATAAACACACTTTGCTTATTTATTTTATTGAAACCATTTACCTCAGTATTTCCAGCTGACAGTTTGGACTCTTCAGTCCATCAGAAAGAAGCTTCACTCCAGAATCCTGCAGGTCATTGTTACTCAGGTCCAGCTCTCTCAGGATGTTTGAGTTGGAGGATTGTAAAGCTGAAGACAGACTTTCACAGGACTGAGCAGTGAGATTACATCCACATAGCCTGTTTAAAGAACAAAACAAAGAACTATAATGAAAACAAGTAAATGGCCTTCCTTTAGATTTTAAATTAATGTTTCAGTAATTACATTTTTCATAAAACACCTCTTAAAGCAATGCAGGAAAGGAAAAGTGGATCCAATAGCAGCAAATTTGTATTTATTTAAATTAACAGAAGATTTTAGTGCTTGATTACTTATGCATGCTGGTGCATTTTTGGCAAAATACTTTCACCTGGCTGTTATGAAGTGTCTACAAGAATAAAGCATTGCTAATCAAGACATTATTATGTTTGACACTGATAACGCTGCCTACATGAAGACGGCTTTTGTTGCTGCACTTCAGTCATTATTCCCAAACTCCTTGCACATTAAACGCATGGCCCACATCCTGAATCTCATCAGGACTTAAGGAGGACTACAAAGGAGTTCATAGAGTTGAAAATGGAGGTAGGCCTAAATCAAATACAAATCTCTGTACAAGATTAAGTATAAGTAAAATTATTCCTTGTTGACCTGTCACAGACTTGCTTCAGTAACAGAAACAATTCAAAACATCATAGATCAAACAATATCACTGTCTAGTTGTGTACTTTTTTTGTGTACTTAATTTTCAGAATTTTAATTACATGTAACGTTGGTGTGAACACTGTATGCTTGGCCTCATTTTGACTCTCATTGTGTATTTTTCATCCCCAGATGTGTGGCAAATGTTCACTGCAATCAGTGGTAAGAGTTCATGAGACACTTAAAGAGACAAATCTGGCTCAATCTCTAAATGCCCGGATGATCATCATAGTTGACAGCTCGGGCAGCGCTGAACTTTGGTCCGAGTGGATAAACGGTCTGTGTAGTGCGATTAAAATGAGTCGTGCTGTTTCTTTTCACTTCTGGCACATAAAAATGATATCAAACATTTATCGAACTCTTCATATCCTTTTATCGAGGGAAATTATATTGCAATAATTATCGTTATCGAATTATCGCCCAGTATAAAGCATGTGCACAGTACTTTGCAAACCTTGAACTCCCATTTGCTATTAAGACTCAGATTCTTGCCACAGTTAGCCAGGCATAAGCAATGCAGGGGATAAACTCAGCAAGTACATGGCAGATTGGCAGACCAGCTATAAAGTTTCTTCAGGAGGCCAAGGTGTTTGAACCTTGTAACACTGCATTCATGGATGGCAATGTGTTACAAAGCCATTCCATAATTCAGTGATGTGCCACAAAATGAACTAACTTCTTACTTTGCAAGTCTGGGCACAGCAGCACTCAGAGCTTCATCATCTGTAGTGGTGGATTTGGATGTGCTCTGGAAAGGCCTACTTGAGAGACTACCTGCATTGAGTACCTTGACTAAATGATACAAAGATGCTGTCTCAAACTCAAAAGATGCTGAAGATGCTGAAGAAAGCAACAGCATCTACAAGCTGGTTTTGTCAAGGTGAAGGATATCAACTACTAACCAAAATCTCAGAGCCTTTATTTTCATGCACCACAACCAATGTCTCATCAGTTCTTGAGAGAGAGAAAACTGAGGATGATTCAGTAGATTTTGATCTTATTTGATCAAATACAAAATGTAGTCAACTCAATATAATAATATCAGTTTTACAAGCAAATAATAACATTTGCACGATTTTTAAACACAAAATAAATAGAAAGGGGACTGTGTACAGGGGGCCTTTAAGGCTCTTCCGACAGGTGTCTGGCCCTGAAATGTAATTTCTATTAAGGGGGATCTACTCACCTCAATGCGATTTACAATCTCCAAACACCCTCCACCCCAACCCTTCAAGAGAATTCTTTATCAAGGGGTTCCCCTTGTATTTTATGTGATTTCTGTGATTATTTTCTGTGATTTTTAGGCCCCCTCGCCATCCCTCATAACCATCAAGGGGTAACACCAAACTCCCTCAAAACACCCCACCCCTTTACACACTCACCACCCCATACCAGCCCAGAATGCACAATAATGAAATAACCAGAACGGGGGAAACAGTTTACCTTGTGACACCATTCATTGTCAATATTGAGGATAATCCTGTTTTATTACCCTAATCTGGCCACATATCTCAGGGGATATTCACATTTTAAAATATAAACAACATGAACAACATATGACTTAATTTTCTTTTCAACATTTCGAAGTTAATGTTTACAATTAATACTACCAGTAGTATTGCATTTGCTGAAAAAACATTAGATTAATATACGCCTACTGTCTACATTTTCTGAATGTCCAGCCCCATGGGCGCACATGTTGGCTTTAGGTCAAACTGACAAAACAACCACAGAAAATCTAAACCAAATCATGTGACCCCCATACTCCAAACAACTTCAACTATGGTAATGATAACAGTATTGGATGAAAAATTCTTCCTCATGCCTCCTACAAGAGACTAAAGAACATGTATCATGTGGTGCACGTTGTGAAGGATTACAAATTTAAGAAACTGTTTAAAATATGCTGATCCTATGTTCTGACATAGCATCACGTGAAAACCTAAGGTGCAGCACATTGTATTTAGCATTTAAGGTAAATATGATGACATCAGACAAATTATTCTCTCAAGCAAAGTTTGTAGCAAGAGGTTCCTGCCAGTTCCTGTTCTCTTATTGTAAGTCAAATGAGCCAGATTACTGAGATGTTCACCTTTTGTTTGTAATGGCTCTTGGTACCTCTGCCCAGTCTTTGAGTAGTTATGATGATTGGATTAGGACTGGTGTAAATGGTGCAGGCTGCTATACTTGAGTACTTTATTTGCATGCTTTGTTTGGGGTTGTCACCCAGGTGCTTTGTCTCCAGATCAAAGCACTGCCCCTTAAATGTACAGGGGTTGGACAATGAAACTAAAACACTGGCCAATATAGTGTTGGAGGTTTCATGGATATGTTTGCACAGCCTGGTGGCCTATCTTCACTGATTGCACACTGCACCAGTAAGAGCAGAGAGTGAAGGTTGACTATGTGCACCCAATGGATCAAACATTGTACCCTGAAAGTAGTGCCTTGTATCAGGATGATAATGCACCAATACACACAACAAGGCTGGTGACAGAGTGGTTTGATGAACATGAAAGTGAAGATGAACATCTCCCATGGCCTGCACAGTCACCAGATCTGAATATTATTGAGGGATGTTTTGGAAGAGCAAGTTAGGAAAAGTTTTCCTACACCAGCATCACGTAGTGACCTGGCCACTTTTTTTTTTTTTGCAAGAGGAGAATAGCTTAAAATCCTTCTGGCTACTGTGCAGGACTTATATTTGTCATTCCCAGGATGAAATGATGCTGCATTGGGCACAAAAAGGCTCAACAACGTACTAATTGTTTTTAAAAAACAGGTGTTTCAGTTTCATTGTCCAACCCCTGTATATAAACTACAATGTATCACTGCCTTAGAAGAAGACTTTTGATGACTGCAGTGCCAAGCAGCGGGTATCTGAATAAAGAGAAACTTCTGCTTCAAGATATCCAAAACGTCTCCTGGTCTCTAAGAAAAAATTCACAACAGTTGCCTGTTTAAGGGTTAACAAACCATTAACTTTGACTTTTGCCTCAATAAACTCCTAATTTGCTGCTTATTAATAGTTAGTAAGGTAGTTGTTAAATTTAGGTATTGGGTAGGATTAGGGATGTAGAATATGTTACAGTTTTTCTCGATTGCTAAAACACTATAACCAATCTTTCGAACTAAAATTTCCAAACCATAATGCCATTTTTCAAAAAGTACACCCATTTCCCTGAACTATAAACACAATTTCCCTGCTTTAACACATGATTCAAATTTGGTGAACTGTTACTGCACAGTTCTACACAAATTCTACACAAATCCTTATATTTCTCAGTGCTTACACCATGTGGTCATTTAGAAAGCACTAGCATTCAATATTGTTCATTCAAGTCTGCGAAGTTTGAGCTCAATTAGCACACAATTACCCAAGTGGAAACACTAGGAGTCAAAATTTATCACACACCAATCAGAAACTTTGATGGAGATAAAAGGGCCAAAGTCAGCTTACAATTTGGTGCATTTCTCAGATCAGAAATGAAATTCTCAAAACTACTTGTTCAACCTCCACATCATCTAGTCACTTAGGCACATCATAAAATGTTTTTTTGAACAAGTTGCATTTGCTTTGGTACGTTCATGCAACTGATTATGCAACTGATTTATCTGCTGTTTCCTACATTATCAGTTCCTATTGTCATGTTGCTATAGTCTTACCCCTCAAAACATCAAGTCATTAGCTCATTGTATATGTCATTACAGTAAATGCTAAATTTTTTATCTAGTTGCCATAAACTGTCAAGCATATTCTACACATTTCTATTGGACTTTTTATAAATTTGGCATAAATTTGTACATAAATTGCACATAAAAGTGAATATTGACTTTCACTGATTTAGAGATTACAGATCAGCCAATGAAAAAGCAGTTTACTGAAACAGCTCAAAGGTACATCTCAACATCTCATGAACCTTCAATTGGAAAGCATATATATAGACAGAGGACAACACAAGAGTTACAAATTCTGACAGTGCACATTCTAATTTTTATTTTTGCCTTTGTCCATATTTCTTTTTCTTTTCTATTTCACAATTACTTTGTAATTCGTTTTTATTTTAGATTTTTTTTTAGCTTTATATTTATTTATTTATTTATTTATTTGTCAGACCACTAGTAAAAATATAACTGTGAATCCTATCCAGTCTTTTTCAGTCAATATCCCGCATACAGTAATGTGTAATTTTGAAGAGGAATAGTAGGAGGTGAAAGAGGAAGAGGAGGGGAAGAAGGAGGAGGATGACGAAAACAACATGGAAGAGAAATAGGAAGAGCAAGGGCAAGAAAACAAGCAGTCTCATATATTTTAGTTGATGTGTGCCAGGGTTGGATCAGGCATGCAAGAGGATTTTACCCCTGCTGCCTGTACAGGGCCAATTTAGTGTGCGATGTTGAGGAGGTTCTTTGGCCTGTCCCAGACCAAAGACAGGATGCTGGGGCAGAATAATTATTTTTGTTGTTGTTTGCTGTTTTTGTGCTGTACTCTACAGTACAATAAATTAAGGATTAAAACACTTGCAAATGCATACATTTGTTGTGTTGATCATGTGATTTCCCCCCCCCAATCAACACGTATTACCAGTTATCGTAGTATTATCTCATCAGTGTGTAAAACTGTGTTGTAGTGTGTGTGTTTTTGAGGGTTTGTGAGTAATGTCTGAGAGCAAAGTTTGTTTTTTTTTTCAGCAAGATTGAGTTGTTTTGAGTGGAGAGCTTCATTTTGACCTGAATATAGTAAGTTCTGGGAATTGAGTTAGAAGTTACGGATTTGTTTAGAGTTTTGCAAAAGCGAGGCATAATTTCAAGAAATGTGTTTAAGCAATTGAGAAAAACTAATGTAGAATATGTTTTATAAGTACTAATAAATAGCCAATAAGTTATTAATATGCATGCTAATAATCAACTATTTAATAGTGACAATTGATACTAAAGTGATACAATTAACTTTGTTATATTAATTAATAGTTTAATTAATTGTTTATAATTAATGCTTTGTTTTTGTTTTTTTTTCATTTAATATTAAAGAGTTATTATTTTTATTAGAATTTATTATATTATTACATTTTATTTCTTAAAAAAGTGTTTATGTGGTCACATAAATGTGGTCAGGATTTTAAAGTGGAATGATTGTTTTCAGTGTTACTTACCGAACTGATCTGGATTCTTTAACCACAGGTAACAAATACTGAAGAACTTCATCTGCTCTATGTTGTTTTCCAATAAACTGTTTGAGATCAAAAACATCCTCCTTCTGCTCTGATGTCAGCAACACATAAACCAGAGCTGACCACTGTGAAGAGGAGAGTTTGGTTTCTCTTATTTTTCCAGATTTCAGATAATGCTGGATTTCCTGCATCAGTGAATCATAACCCAGTTCATTCAGACAGTGAAACAGATTGATGGATTTCTCTGAAGAGTGATTCTTCCTGATCTTCTGTTTGATGTACTCAACTGTTTCCATTTTGTTGTAGGAGCAGATTACTGTTTGTGTCAGTAGTTTTTGTAAGAGGGTCTGATTGGACTCCACTGAGAGACCCAGAAAGAAACGCAGAAAAAGATCCAGATGTCCACTCTGTAAAGCCTCATCCACAGCTCTCTGATGCAGCTCAAATAATGAATTATATTTCTTCTGGGTAAAAATCTTAGACAACAGACTTTGTTTGTTTTGGTCAAATACATTGATGTTGTTGACTGTAAAGGAAAGATGTGCATATAGAGCTGCTAGATGTTCCTGAAGGCTCAGATGAACAAAGCAGAAGACTTTCCCCTGATACAAGCCCAACTCCTCTCTGAAGATCTGAGTGCACAATCCTGAGTACACTGATGCTTCTGTCACA
>NW_026127585.1:0-19947 GCF_022985175.1 Labeo rohita
TGAGGCAGATTATTCACATGAGGGAAACTACAGTTGTGTTTATGAAGTCAGTGTCTCCTCACGCTCCTTCCGTTCATCTGCCTCTGAACTGCTGCTCATCACTATCACAGGTACTTATCAACCACAAACGATGCCAGTGTGTGTATGTGTGTATATATGTACATGTGTGTATATTTGTTGCTAATTATTATAATATAATATAATAATAGTAGAAGAAAATGTATAAAAACAATAACAGCTATGCACTTTTGTCCTTGGCTCCTAACAGTGTCAAACACATTATCAAGTACAAATACTTGCAATATGTCAGAATAACAAGATTTTAATCTCATTGTGCTTTCATTAATGTAATCTTTTAGATCTGAGATTGGTCAGTGGTTCTGACTCATGCTGTGGAAGAGTGGAGATCTGTTATAATGGCCAGTGGGGAACCGTGTGTGATGATGACTGGGACATGAATGATGCTGCTGTGGTGTGCAGACAGTTACAGTGTGGATCAGCCATCAGTGCACCTCACAGAGCCGCTTTTGGTCAAGGCAGTGGATCGATCTGGCTGGATGATGTTGAATGCTCAGGAAGTGAAGGAACCCTCACACAATGTTCACATCATGGATTAAGAAAACATAACTGTAATCACGGTAAAGATGCTGGTGTTGTTTGTTCAGGTAAGTCAAATCTTTAGCATATTCACACATTGTTTTGGGGAGAAATTACCAACAGAAATTACATTTAGCTTAATGAATGTCATGCTTATATTACATTATGTCTTAATAAAGTATTTAAAATAAATACATATTTCTTTTCCAGGTGAGCTGCAGATGCCGACCCTTTCCCTGACCTCCACCAATGCTGTTGTTTCTCGTGGAGAAAATATCCAGTTCAGATGCACAACACCTAAACCAAGATGCAATGTTAATGCTGAATTCCAGCTCTTCAGAAATGGTTTATCTGTATCCTCCCAGACACATGTATCTAGTGTGACTTTCAACCACAATATAGACGTCTCACATCAAGGCAGCTACAGCTGTCAATACTCCTACCAAAACAACATCAAGTCACTTTTGAGCAACACTGTTAATATCACTGTGGGTGAGTGTGTTCAGTTTAGTCTTATTGCCTACATCATAGATTACACGCATTAGTAACGTATAAGTGAACTCATGTAATGATGCCTTTTTTGCAATTGTGACATTGAAAAATGGCTGTGGATTAAAATTTTAATTTCAAAAAGATGCATCTCTTAACATTATCTTTATTTATTTAAAGAAAAGTAACCATATAAATGTATTCTTCTTGTGAATTCTTCTCTTTAGTGGACTTGCAGCAGCCCAGCATTTCCCACAGTGCTCCTGATGGACAGTTTGTCGTGGGGTCTCAGGGGCCAGTGATCACCAGGGGCCACAGTTTCACTATCATCTGTTCCACTGAATCTCAGTATCCTGGAGGCTCTTTTCACCTGTTCAGAGGCTCAATCATCACCAGGAGTGAGTCAGCTGTCAATCACTCCTCCTCCTTCTCCTTTCCTGAGGCAGATTATTCACATGAGGGAAACTACAGTTGTGTTTATGAAGTCAGTGTCTCCTCACGCTCCTTCCGTTCTTCTGCCTCTCAACTGCTGCTCATCACTATCACAGGTACTTATCAACCACAAACCATAAATGCCAGTGTGTGTATATGTGTATGTAAATGTATGTACACTGTGTGCATAATTATTAGGCATGTTGATATTCTGGTCATATTTTTTTTTACCAAGCACATTTTACCAATTCTAAACCACATCAATCTTAATAACTACTATTAATTTTGTATTTAATCATTTATACATGATATATATTTGTCCATGAAAGCTGGAAGTGAAAAACTCCTTATATTCAGGTGTGCATAATTATTAGGCACATTTTCTTTTACATATCAATAAGCCAAAAAAGAGATTTAACCCAGACTGAAAAGTCAAAAATTATTAAATGCCCAAGAGAAGGATGCAAAACTAATGCAATACTAGAATTTGCAAAGTTAAGGCATGACCAGTGGACAGAGAAATGCTTGTTTGGTCAGCACGGTGAGAAAAAAAAACGGTGGAGAAGAAAAGACACGTTAACTGCAAAAGAATTAAGAATTAAAGTAAGGAATTAGCTGTGAAACCATCAGGAACCATTTAGTCTCCAGCACCACCATTTTCCAGAGCTGCAACCTACCTGGAGTCTTCAGAAGTTCTATGTGTCAGGTTCTCAGAGACTTTGCTTGAGAAAAAAAACCTAAAAAATGACCCTCACTTAATAAGAATAACATTCCGAAGTGTTAAGAAATACATGAAGACAGTTTTTTTTATAGGCTTTTTAGACAGATAAGTTGAGAGTGACTCTTCAAGGACCAGCACCACATCCTCTTGTACTTCTGATTCAAGAATTTGTCTTCCAGAATCTAGCAGTACATTTTGGGAGTTCATGTTTAGTCTATCTCCTATCCTGAAAAGTCTGACTTGCAGAGATGGACTAAAATGAACTCCCAAAACTTACTGCCAGATTTTGGAAGATAAATTCTTGAAAGAGTGGTATAAGAGGATTTGATGCTGGTCCTTCAAAAGTCACTCTCAACTTATCTGTCTATAAAGCCCATAGAAAACATTCCTCATGTATTTCACAACACTTCAGCATGTTATTCTCTTCAAATGAGGGTCATTTTTTAGGATTTTTCACCCAAGAAAAGTCTCTGAGAACCTGACACATTGAACTTCTGAAGACTCCAGGTAGGTTGCAGCTCTGGAAAATGGTGGTGCTGGAGACTAAATGGTTCCTGATGGTTTCAAAGCTAATTCTTTACTTTAATTCTTAATTCTTTTGCAGTTAACGTGTCTTTTCTTCTCCACTGTTTTTTTTTTTTGTCACCGTGCTGACCCAACGAGCATTTCTCTGTCCAATGGTCATGCCTTAACTTTGCAAATTCTGGTATTGCATTAGTATTGCATTCTTCTCATGGCATTTAATAATTTTTGACTTTTCAGCCTGGGTTAAATCTCTTTTTTGGCTTTTTTATATGTAAAAGAAAACGTGCCTAATAATTACGCACACCTGAATATAAGGAGTTCTTCACTTCCAGCCTTCATGGACAAATATATATCATGTATAAATGATTAAATACAAAATTAATAGTAGTTATTAAGATTGATGTGGTTTGGAATTGGTAAAATGTGCTTGGTAAAAAAAATATGACCAAAATATTAGCGTGCCTAATAATTATGCACACAGTGTATATATGTTGCTAATTATTATAATATAATAATTGTAGCTCTCTTCACCACAACACAGACACAGGTTGGTTCTTTAGAACGGGCGTTTTATTCTTGGGGTTGTTTTCTTTTTATGTTTTGCGCCTTTGATGGCTTAACGCCGTAACGCCTTAACACCTCCATGAGAACTATATTTGTAAATAAGCATAGTACAAGCACATCAGAAATTATACATCACACAGTCGTTCAATATACTGAACAAGTGAATACCTTGTTGGCTGCTTGTCATGAAAAGAGTTTTCTTTGTGTTTATCTTCTTTACTGTCCTTTTGACTTGTTTTAAACTTAAACATATTTTAACTTTGCAGAGCCTTGTGATGCATCCACTAATCATCAGTTCATTGGGGGGACTAACAAGCACACCATTTCTGTTAAATTGATGCATTCTCACGCCTTATGTTTTAAAGTATACCAAATGAATTTACATCACATTACAACACATTTACATTTACATTAAATTCGCAACGGATCGCTCAAAGACGTTTTGATCCTATCCCTTGACCAACTCCAAAAACTCTCTTCTAGCGCCCATGAAATTTGTTCACTGATCACATCTCAGTTGGCATACAGGTCCTCTGATCGCTATGAACATTCAAAGTTCAAAGCATCTGTTGTCAGGTCGTCTAATGTCTCTTTGTCTGCAGCTCTAGAGCACAAGCAAGTAAACAGTAATCCATATCATTTTAATTTCTTTCTTCCCACCTTTACAATGAAGGGGCTGAAACAATCTATGCCACAGTATGTAAGGGAGGGGATGCCTTAGTTCTTTTTTCTGGCAGATCTGACATTTTTTGAACCTCTGTAGTTCTTCTGTATCTTCTACATTATACACACTCGTAGATGTGTGAAGAAACCACACATCCGATGTTTGATGAGACAGGCTCACAAATGAGACTTCTTTAGAAGTATTGCAGGATGCTTTATGACATAATGCAAGCTTGATTGCGATAACCTTCCACCACCCTGAGGACACCATATTTGTCCAAGAAAGTATTTAACTGACGTAACATGTTGCACTTGTTCAGGGTGTCATCCTTTTGGAGTGTGATCCTTTGATAATCTTCAGCGAATCTTCAGGCCTTTTCTTGTACTACTTTGATGACAATGATTTCTGCTTCCTTACTTTCTTTAAGACTGGTTGTTTCAGTTGTTCTTGGTTGAGCTCCCTTGAATTCTCTTACAAACCTCATCAGCCTGGCAACGTCCCTCACTACTTGAGACCAGTCAGAAAATTTAGTCAAGCGGTTTACTATTGAATTCACTTCTTTTATCTTGATTGTGTGAATGTGGGCCTTGCGAAGCTCAGGGTCGGTCATTTCTACTTCTCCCACCATTTTCTATTCATGTGAAAGATCTCTCTGCCACAGAAATTTAGGTCCTTTCAGCCAGTTTGTCTCTTTCAGTTGAACTGCACATTGTTTGTTATGTGGTAGACTAGGTGTGTCTGCCTTGCGATTGGCGAACAGCTTAGACAGTGTTTCAGTACTGCCACGTCCCTTGTCAAAGCAGCAAGTTCCGTGTACAGCTCGTTGAAGCCTCTCAGTAGCTGCTCTTCGTGCTGCATTGCTAAAGTTAGGCTAATCCCCCATCTCATCTCTACCCACCCCCCAACCATTCCCATTTCCGTAGGCGGGATTTATTTTAATGACATTATAATGGGTTGCGTTGTGACATCATAACATCTGGAAAACAAACGCTGTAGTCCAAAGGAGCCGTTCGTTATAGTTCTTGAAAAGGGATTTTTTAAAAACGAAATATCTCCCTTTGGAGTAGACTAGAGATTTGAGATTTGCTACTTTGTAGGTCTTTTTTATGCCCAAACATATACACCACACTGACTAAAATTCCAAAAGTGAAAAAGCACAATAGGACCCCTTTAATTATTGTTGAAATTACTTCCTTAACAAGAGTCCGGCAAACAAACTTCTTTCTTTAGTTCAAATGATGGCTTCACTGCAGGCACCATTTGTGTCACTTCTTGTGTCTAAGAGAGCATAAACAAGGACTTCTTGATCTTGCTGTTTGGTTGATGAGACCCAGAGTGCTATGATTGTAGACGTTTGTGCATTGAGTCCACTTCGTAGACTGCATTGGTATTTGCTGCTGCAGCTATTTCTCTGTCTTCGTTTTTTTCCTTTGAACTTTTACCTTCTTTAGAATGGTTAGGCCTTTGATACCTTGATACTTCTTTGAACTTGTCTTCATGCAAACACATAGGATGTATTTTCTGACTCTTCTCACATGTGCTCTTATTATCACATCTTTTTGAATGATGACCAGTCTGCAAACATCCGAAGCAAATTCATTCTGAATGTACAAACTTGACACAATTTTGATCTGTCTTCTCAATAAACTTTCTACACTTACTTAGGACATGACCTGTTCTTTTACAAAAGATGCATGATGAGATGGTGCTTTGTACCACGTTTGTGTACAGTGTCTTTGGTTGAATGGTTTGGTTTCCCGTTTCCCACACCCCCCATACTGGAGGGTCTCCAGTAAACAATGCAGGCTCTGGCATTAGAAGACGGTTGGTACTCATAGCTTCTGCTAATGCGCTGACCAAATCAAAGCGGTTTTGCAATTGAAGCTGATAAGCATTGACGCTGAAGGAGTTTGACATTCCTGTTGCAGAGTTTGGGCATTATGAAATTGACTTGTAACTGGTAAGGATTGAGGAGTGAATTGAGGACTTGAGGCTTGGAACACTTGGGGCTTGGCTGGCAGAGACTGAGGGATAAAAGGAGGACTTGTGAAAGTAGGAACTTGAAGGTGTCCAGCTGATTCAGCATCATACAGCGAATCAATCGCATTAAAATTTCCTTCCACTTGATCATAGACCTTTACTCGAGCTCTAGCAGCATTCAGCTTCTTCACTTCTTTTAAACGTTCAAGCATTCTTAACTTGTCCCACATTGCTTATTGTCTAGCCAGGCCCTTAAATTCAAATTGTGCTAAACGCAGTCTACCTTCAACCTCTAGCCTTTGAAGTTCTGATGCTTCCCTTTCTTGTTCCTCCAACACTGCCAAAACGTCCTGAGATGCAGCAGCTTTAGCCACAGCTTTGTTTCTTTTGACGGAGTGGATGCTAGAATGGGTTGAACTGCATTTTGATTGATGAGACAGTGGTCTTGATAAGGAGCCTGTTGAGTCCAAGATCGATCCAACATCAGGCCAAGATTCTTCCTCTTCATCTGCTGCATGCCCTTCACGTTGCCTTTGTGCTCTTCTAACAATGAATCTTGAAAGCGATATGCATGCATCAGTCCTGCTTAACAGGTCTTGTTCAGGAGTCTGCACTCGACATAGCTCTTCATAACTGGCCTTCAACTCAGAACAGCTGCTTTCTATGTTCTCAATTAGCTCATGCAGCTTGTCTTGGGAAGCTTCATCCAACAATATTTCCTTGCTTAGTCTTGCATGATACTTCCATTTCTCATAGATCATTCTTTACCACTGTTGTACACCCTTTAACATTATTTCTTAAAGTTCTCTTCCCTTTTCCATTAGAGTTCTGACTCTTTCACTTCTTCTCAGCCCTCCTACCTCTACAGGTTTGGAATCTGTAATTTCAAGTAGTGCAGGTGATTTGACATGTTTACTAATAGCCTCTGTGCATGTGTCAGACATGTTGAGATATCTTGTAGAATATATGCAGCTAATGAGCTTAAATTAGACATAAGTATTAGACATTAGTCTGTGTAAATGTATGCTACTATATGTTTAAATGTGAATAGTCATTTAATAACTGTAAAAAATAAATAAATAAATAAATAAAAGTTAATAACTGTATGAACTGTGTAGGAAATCAGAATGTTCAAAATACAGACGTCAATATTGTATCCAAAATTGTATCGTTTAAACCACTTTAAACTAAAATTCAAAATGATTTCAATTTCAAACAAGAAAATAAATAATTGTAAATTACAGTGTATAATGCAATATACAAAACCTTAACTTCAGAATATAAACTGAATGAATCAATGAATCATTTATCTTTGCATAAGAAAGTCTTTCACATTAATAGAGTTACCTTTTAAACTTTACTTGAATTATGTTTTATTACTTCTTATAAGCACAAACCTGTAGAATCTTAATTTTCTTTTGTAATAAGCCCCTTTTTACACTTTGAGACCTTTAACAAATAAACAACATCAGCACATTAAATACATCCCCAAAACCTGCGCCGTGATTGGGTCATAAGAGTTCTTTCTCATGAATAACTCTGCTGAAAAAGAAAAAAAAAAAAAAAAAAGCTAAAACCAGCCTAAGATGGTTGTCTGGTTTTACCTGGTCATCCAGGCTGGTTATAGCTGGTCAGCAGGCTGGTTTTGGAGGGGTTTTGGCCACTTCCTTGGCTGACCAGGCTGGGAGACCAGCTGGAACAACCAGCTAAAACCAGCCTAGCCAGGCTGGCAGACCAGCTACTTCAAGCTTAAACCAGCTAAGACCAGCCAACCAGCCTAGGCTGGCGTAAGCTGTTTTTTGTTGTTGTTGTTGTTGTTGTTTTTGTTGTTTTTTCAGCAGGGAATACTGAGAAAAGCTCATTAAGATGGTGACTTAGACATGTACTCTCTAATCACAGATGCCATATCGCCACTTCAAATAAACGCATAGGTTTAATATTTTAATTAGGATTTTTTAATTAACCTAAACCAAGATGAAATGCTAATGCTGCATTCCAGCTCTTCGGAAACGGTTTATCTGTATCCTCCCAGAGACATGTATCTAGTGTAACTTTCAACCATAATGTTGATATTTCACATCAGGGCAACTACAGCTGTTGTTACTCCTACCAAAACAACATCAAGTCACCATATAGCAACACTTCTATCATCACTGTAGGCGACTGTGTTTGTTTTTGACTCATTGTCTATATCATAGATTACATGCTTTAGTAACGTATAAGTTAACTCATTTTGCAATGATGCTTTTTTAGCAATTGAGACATTTTGTAAAATGGCTGTGGATTAAAATTGTGATCGCAAAAAGATGCATTTCTTAAGGTCATCTTTATTTATTTAAAGAAGAGTAAACATATCAATGTATTCATCTTGTGATTCTTCTCTATAGTGAACTTGCAGCAGCCCAGCATTTCCCACAGTGCTCCTGATGGACAGTTTGTTGTGGGGTCTCAGGGGCCAGTGATCACCAGGGGCCACAGTTTCACTATCATCTGTTCCACTGAATCTCAGTATCCTGGAGGCTCTTTTCACCTGCTCAGAGGGTCAAACATCACCAGGAGTGAGTCAGCTGTCAATCATTCCTCCTCCTTCTCCTTTCCTGAGGCAGATTATTCACATGAGGGAACATACAGTTGTGTTTATGAAGTCAGTGTCTCCTCACGCTCCTTCTGTTCATCTGCCTCTGAACTGCTGCTCATCACTATCACAGGTACTGTGTAAAAGTCCAAAAACAAGCTGGACTGCTGGTAAAGAAAGTTTAACTTAAACACGTTTCTCTCTCAGCCTCGCTGCTTCCTGTCATTGGTGCTGCAGTGTCAGCTGTGCTGCTCTTATTGTCTGTTCTCATAATCATTCTCCTGCTGAAGAGAAGACAAAAGCAAAGGAACAAGGAAACTCATTCAAAGTGCTCTTTTACTAAAGGTAACAGTGATGAATTTTATAAAATAAGTCAGTTGATGTCTTCTATTTTATTTTTAACTTTTTTATCCTAAGACATTTCTTCTCGCATAATTTTCATGCATTTATGTCTCTCTTTATGCAATGTCTATAGGTGCAGCTAACACATATGCAGGTGCATCCCATGATAACAAAAATAAAGAAAATGATGAGGCTGATTATGAAAATGTAAAACTTCGTAAAAACATGGATCATGATGACTCTGAAGATGTTTATAAAAATATGGACTCTAATCATTCTAAACAGGATTATAATAATCCTGATGACTCTGAAGAGTACTATGTCAACGTGAATGATACAGAAAATAAAAGTGTGGTAGACAAATCTGATGATAACATTTATGAAAGCTATTGTGATTAATGACTGGTCTTGGCCTACCTGAAGGATATCACTGGACCTTCGCTGTTGAGAAAAAAAAAAAAAAAAAAAAAAAAAAAGAATATGCTGGTTAGGTATGTTTTGAAAAGGTTTAGTATGGTTTGAGCTGGCACCACCATCTCTCAGGACAATCACATCGACTCTATTGCAAAAAAAAACAGCAGAGGTTATATTTCCTTCCTTTATCACACCCAGCCCACTTCCTCTTTGAACTGTTTCTCTGTGGCTGGTGCCCAAAAACAGCCTGACACAAGAACAGCTTTTTCCCTCAGGCCATATTCCACATCTATACAAAACTTCTCAAAACTGTTCATCTATATAGAGCACATTTGCATAACTCCCTCTATATTTATATTTATTATCTTTATTATTAGCGTTATTTCATTTAATTTTATTACCTTAAATAATGTCTGCGTATGTTCCTTGTACTGCATCTCAAAGCTCTTGTTATAAAGACAAATTCTTTGTGTGTGTAAACATGCTTCGCAATAAAATCCCTTTTTGATTCTGATTCTAATTCTAAAGTTGTATTTGATTACTTTGATTATAAGAAATAATAATAATAATAATTCAAGTGTACTGTAACCCTGTTGTGTACACAAGCCCTGTCCCAAATCGCACACCTTAAACCCTCATGGTCTTCCTTTGAGTCCACATTTTCATGACAAAATGCCACTTTGACTGTTGAATAAATGTCTTCTGCAGAGCTTGCCTGTGCATCAAGGGTGCATAGCTACTGCAAAGCTAAAATGATGAATAGAACACAGTATTACTGTTTATTGTATTTATTATCATCAAAATAATTTTATACTCTTTTCGACATTTGGAGCTCTATTCTATAAAATGAAAGGATATCTCCTTTAAAATGAATTGACATCTCCTTTCATTCTATAAAATGAAAGGAGATGTCAAGCTCTGGCAAAAGAACAAATATTCCAAGTCCTCTAGGCCATACCGGAGCATTGTGTCATATGGACTGGACTATTATGGAAGATATTTAACTTAGTGATATTAAACTGTCTCTCTATGTAAAAGAGATGAGTAAAAATTATTTAAAATGATTTACCATTTGCCATATACACCAGGAAAGACAAATCTGCCAGTCATTTATGGTGTGGTGTGTTGCAGACCAGGTGTGGCGGGCTGCTCTGTGCCAAAAAGTCCACGGTCACTTTTCGGCCCCAGTCCACCCCAGCATGCATCTTTCATTCTGTAATTGTATGTATTTGATGTTTATATGTGCTGTGGGCTGAAATAAACCTAGATTAAATACACCACAGGCACAGCCCAAAGCAAAGGCATTCTGTCAGTGGCACTGAGCTTTGCCGCTATATAGTGGACATTTACTGTTAGGTTTGATATTCAGCTGTTGTGTTATTTTCAACACACTTGCAATATAATCCTCAAAAATATACACAATTACATATCTCAAAATATGCTGTCGATTTTATAAACTTTATAAACGTTTGTAAACCCAACCAGTATAATCAAATGAAACCATCTGACAGCACTTGATCTGCTCTGCCTTGGTGTGCAAGTACATTTAGTAATGTTTATTTCAGCACAAGGCCAGTGTAACATCACAGGTGCCGGTGAATACAGCTGGAAAGATGCAAGCTTTATTTCCCAAAGTTAGATATGCTGTCACTTTAATACACTTTTGTAAACCTAGTCAGTATATCATAATGAAAGCATCTAAACTGCAATATTTAACATAGCTGCTAAGCTTCCAATGCGTAAAGATTTATGATTTATTTACACACTAAATCCTGGAGAAACTAGTTTGAGCTTCCGTGTTCAGTGTATTTGATGCACACTTTTTGTAATGATCATGTAGAAGATTTTTATTCATCAAAATATTAATGAATCAAGTATGATCAAAGTGAATATGGCCATTTGTGTATTAAGTTATTCTACTATTATGATCATGTGTTTGCCTGTGTGTATGGAGGCCTGCAGGAGAGTGGAATATGTGTAAGCTGTTCTGCTATTATAGTCATGTATTTATAACTGTGTGTGCTCAAATATGATGTGATGACCTTGTGCTGGCATGTGATAAACTTAGACGTCTTTGTGTTACTATTACGCTGACATGAGGAGATATAAACTAGCCATAGTGGCCTGAATGACATGTATTTTTTATTATGGAAACCTAAACTAATCAAGTCCACCAGCTCTGATTTCAGTTTTACATGAGAGTCTTCACAATCTTCATCCACAGGTATAATTTACATTGTGAGAGTTGAGTCACTGTTGTACTCTTCACTGAGTTACCATGTAACTCTTTACCATGCTATATTTAGGCCACTCTGGCATTGTGATTTCTTGACTATACAGCTAAACATTCAAAATCAGATCCCTTATCACTAAAAACCCATCACTCATGAATCATCATGTCCGTCTGACATATTTCCTAAGATCAATCAAAAGAATGGATTTGCAAAACAGAAAAGTTCAAGTTCTTTAAAGCAGGGGTTCTCAACCTTTTTTACGCTGGGGCCCCCCTCCTTCTCCGGTCAGTTTTGCAAGGCCCCCTGTAACTTAAAAGAAAACCCTCTGCTCAGTTCTAACATTTTAACATATACAGATTTAAAGCTCCTGAATTCTTTAATTCAGACATTCTTCACAACTTCAGGGTACTTTTTCTTAAGTAAGTGAACCTGCCAAACAGGACAACAGGGAAATGCCAAAAGACCACTCACTAAACCTGTCCATTTGAACTGGACTGACATATCTACCGTTTGTATCCATTATAAAACAAAACATACAAATGAAAAATACAGCAAATATACTCTAAATCTGTTAATGCTGTTGCTCATTTGTGCATAAACACCACTACGCCCTACAAGATCGTTCTCTATGGGTGAGCATCCATTATAAAACACTCACAAGACATTCATTTTGACAACTATGCAAATGATTTGAAATTTCACGCAAAAATACTAGGGATCTGAGCCTCGAAAGCGCAAATAGTTTGTGAATCAATAGCGGACTTATGCATGCCTAATATACAACTCTTATATACAAGAGTGTCATACATTAGGAACGCGCACGTTTGTTTCATGCAGCCAAGAGAAGGAGTAGAGTCCTACACTCCTGCGGGAGTACCATGGGACTCGACGCAGCCAGTGTAACTTCTTTCAATGGAAAGTAGCTAAACCCAGCTTAAAAGGTCGCCAAATGTCGCTAGATGACGTCATATGGTACATAGCATATTCATAGCGTCAGTGCGTGCTATTGTCTTGCCTCTCTGGGCTCACATACTGCATGTAAATGCAGCCAAATTGTCAATAAAATGGTTTTCATAGATATATTTCATAATTATACTGATATATTTTACTGTTTCTGTCATCAGACAATGGGATGAATATGAAATATTGACTGAAACGCGGCCCATTAAGACTACATTACCAGCTTTTCAAAATGAAGATATTAATCTATACTAAAATCCTGATGTGTAATCATGACATTCTTTAATAAAATCAAATACACATAAAATTAAGACCATGGCTGCACTGTAAAAAATGCCGGTGAATTTAACAGTAAAAAACTGTAAAAATGCTACAGTAAAAACATGTTAAATGGTTAACAGTAAAAGACTGTAAAATTTACAGTGAATAACCATAAATTGACATTCCCAGAATTCCCTGTGTTACATTTTTTTTTTATTTGATGGTTTTTTTGTTGAAATAACTCTTTCTTCTTAGTTTTTACTTAGTTTTGTACAATAGGGTTGTATGTTACATCTAATGTTGTTAAATTAATGTTTATGGCATTATTTCAGTTTCATGTGTGTTACCATGATGGTGTTTAGTGATTGTGTGAAAGACACTGTGCATCTTCTATGTATGTTAATATTTAAAAGCTGTTTGCGATGAGCTTTCGTTCATCATGCGACTTTCTCATCACCACCTGCTTTTGGTGGTTATCAGTGTATTACAAAGGTACAAAACAGATTTCAGTACTTCAATAAGTTCGTAAATTAACATTATATCAGTTCATGAAATTACAGTATTTACCTGTAAATTTAAGTGAAAACCGTAAAATGTTAAACGTTGCTACCGTAACTTTTACAGTAAAACTCTGGTAACCACAGCTGCCGGTTTTTTACCGTACATTTTACGGATTTTTTTTTACAGTGTGTGCTATGATTTCGGCTTTACACTTTCATGTAAAATAGTTAGAAGCAACAGAATATTCTCTTTCGAACTGAAACCGCTGCTCTTCTGCCGCTCATTAAACAGAGCAGACACAGTTAGAGAGAGAGAGGTTTGCGCGTGCGTGCAGAGAAAGCACGACTTCTCACCGGTTGAGAATCCCTGCTAAGTATTTCAAATAAGTATGTTAATTTATACATTCAGTACTTGGTCAGCAGCACAAATTACAGCAAATGACTTGCTCCTAGCACAAATGACAGCATGAGTAAGGAGTGGCATGGAAGCGATCAGCCTGTGGCACTGCTGAGGCACTATTGAACCTTTAGCTCGTCTGTATATTGTTGGATCGACTGTTTCTTATCTTAATCTTGAAAATATCCTATAGATTCTCAATGGGGTTCAGGTCAGGCATGTTGGCTGGCCAATAAAGCACAGTAATATCATGGTCAGCAAACCACTTGAAAGTTTTTGTTTGTTTGTTTGTTTGTTTTTGTTGTTGTTGTTTTTGTTTTTGTTTTTTTGTTTTTTGCACTGTAGGCAGGTGCTAAAATCTTCCCTATTATTGTGGTTTCAAAGAACAACAGATACCTGCAATTTATACTGTAGGGATGGACATTTAACGAGACTCAAATGTAAATATTCTAATATTTTGAGATACTGGATTTTTGACTTTCATGAGCTGTACGCTCTAATCATCAAAATTATAACAAAAAAACTTTTAAAATGTTTCACTTTGCATGTAATGAATACAAGGGCGGATTTACCGGGGTTTGGTTCTTAGGGTGGCAACTGACACCCCACCTGCCACCCCAGAATTATCACAGAATAAAATACAAATATAAGCAGTGTTTCATATCCTACTTTTCAGCAGCAGCGATGACAGTTTAAGGAAAAATAATGGCAAAAACATGTCTTTCAATAAACTGTTCACGATGGTTGCACGCGCACGCAGCGCACCCTGTGTAGTCGCTTCATTAATAAATGACTCTTATGAACCGGTTCTTTTCGAGTTCTTTTTGAAAACACAAGCGCGGCCCAGTTCATTAACAAATTGTTTTTACATTTCTTCATAAATCAGATAATAATTACTGCTTCTTGGCTAACTCGTCCTTTGAGAAATCTAATCCCGTCCGGATATGTCTGAGATTCATCGCGTTATTGGTGATCCAATTCTCCGACTGCTCGCTCCACTTTAAGCATAGATATAGGGCTTTATGCCAAATCTGACGAAACATTAACATGAAATCAATAAGAAGATGCCAATCACGGAAACTGATAGCAGAGGTAATCTAGTCATATTGCAGTTTTCGCAATTAACAATGTAACTGATTTTAGTAGGCACATTTTCCCGAACCATTCATTCAGTTCTCAAAACAAAGACACTTTTCTCAAAAAGTTTAACAATGAGTTAAACTATGTTAAAATGCATGTTAATTAGCAACATGTTAATTAGGAACTGTTAATTAGCAAAACTGATGACACACCAATCAGAATCTCTACATGCTAACAACGGAGAGAGGAGAGAAATGAACGAATCAACATGGAAATACTTAACACATACAGTACATTTACAGTATATAGTACCATTTATGATTATGGAAATTTCACTACTGTATGTACAGAAAACTGTAGCACATGTACGTGTGAGAACTGAGAAATGACTGCCTAGAGATAGTCTTGTGTCAGGAGACCAAGGAACTACTATAGTACTGTATAATGTAATGAAATTTGGACAAATGTGCAGAGAATGCTAAATTATTATTATTGTTGTTGTTCTGGACTGTATTATGGTATTGTGGCATACCAAATTAATATACAATTCATATACAATACTTTATTTACCATAAGATTACTTTACAGTGGTAAAATGATTTTTTTTTTTTTTCTCAAAAGTTAATTGCTGATTTATACATCTGTATCTGGTTTTTGTAATAGTGTTATTGATCTCATGAGTGTTCACTGGCAGGAAAGTCATCTGTGTATTTGTGTACACTCATAATAACAACAACACTCTGTGGTTTTGTGAAATAAAGCAAACAAACAGGGTATGCAGTCTGCCGCGCTGTTCTCTGTGATCGTCATTAAGAAATGCCTCAATAAAATGGACTAAAACTCAGCGAATACTCCACACAGAGACATGAGACAGATGTCTATAGAAAGCCTGATATGTCTACTTTTAAATGGAGTAAAACAAATATCATGTGTTAAAGTAATCTGTATGAAACCAACCCCATGTCCAGTCTTTCTCGTCCGGCCTAATTATTTTTAATTTGATCAAGCCCACGAGCTGCTTTCGGTTTGTTATTATAATCAGCCACGTGGAGGCGCAAGCGGCGAACCGCCCACATCAACGTAAACAAAGCGGGAGCTTCACTTCATTGCTCATCTCGGCTACTTGCGTCTTGTTACTGGAAGAAGACGCTCTGTGAGGAGTAAGATTTATATATTTCTCAGAGGAAGAGCGCGATGCGACGCACAGCGAGATCCACCGAAAGAGTAAGTCTTTCTTTTATTAGCCTACTTACCTTAGTTATTGTGTTACTGTGATATAACTTGTACACATTTTAGTAGTTAGATTTTTTCCAAACTATAATTCCTGACTACGTGCAATCAAGTGAAACGTTATTAAGTATGTTTCATTTCATTGCATCGAAATGTTTGACGACAGCAGGCTGTTTTTAATGTTCTATAAAAAAAAAATGACGCAATATAAAAGAAATAGTGTTTACACTGTAGCACTGAATAATAGTCTAAGATTGTTTAGATAAAACTACTGCCATATACTCTGTTCACGAATAGATGTTTATGACGTGCTTAACAATAATACATTAGTTTCCCAGACATAAAATGGATTTGTATTGTATAAGACATACAAAGCATGCTTGTGTTTATGACTATAAAATCATATTTATTTATTTATTTATTTATTTATTTATCGTATAACAATAGGATACTATTAGTTTATTATTAATAATAATAATAAACTATTATTATTAAATAATACTATGTTAATGAATAGATGTTTAACGTGCTAAACAATAATAATTAGTTTCTCAGATATAAAATGCCATTTTTTAAAGATAGTATAAAGCATGTGTGAGTCTATGACTACAAAATCATCCTATATGTATATATTACAGATGCTCCTGATATTAACATGCTTACAGATGTTTTTTTTTTTTGTTTTGTTTTTTTTCTAGTGATCTGATTCCTGCACCACAGATGAATGCTACATGAATGCCACATGAAGAGTACTGTACCAACATCAGATGTTCAACTACACTGATTTTTTTTTATTGTAAAACAGTTTCCTGGACTACTGATGATGAGTTTTGTTTCTTAAATCCATGGAAAGAAGCAGCAATCACTTAAATATCAGGTATAATTTACTTGTTTCAGTAACAGAATTCAGAAAACAGTTTTCAGGAATGACACAAAGTCTGTTCACATCTCTATGGTTAGATCAGTGTAGTCAATAATGTGCTTTTGACCTTCATTATGTAGGTTTTGATGATACAGTGTTGTAAATAAAATACAAATAGTCTAAAACTCCATTCTTTGAATCTCTCATTGTTTCTACCTGACAGTCCCAGTCTCACTGATGGGCCATTAGAGGAGGGTCTTTTGTCTCTCAGATGTGAATCACTAAATATTCATGGTCGTTTTCACTCCCTCGCATATTCCCTTTCAGTCACAAAACATGTTTTAGAAAATTTAAATCAATATATTGTTTTCTGTAAATGCGTGAATGAGATGATTTTCACATCTTTTTGTAGAAAAAACTCTAGACTACCACATCCAGTTCTCAAAGGTCTTGTGCACGAATGTTCTGAATGTGTTTTATGGTCTTATTTCAGTGACTTAAAGATTTTAGTTTTTCACTAACCACGCATAAATGTTGTTTTCTCAAAAACACAAACATGTACATTAATGTTGCTTGCATAGTATTGTAGCCAGGTTTGTGCTGATTACAGTGTAATCAAACTTTAGCCATTAATATGTTTTTAAGATACTGAAAAAAGCACAAATGTGAGGGCATGTCAAAACTTCTCCAGGGTGCCAAAACACCCTCAGACCCCAGAGGGTTAAATTGTGTGTAAGCCTTTAAGAATACCTGTAATAACTAGATTGAAAAGTTTGAAAGACAAATTTATGCTGTCTTGTCTTAAAGTCTTTTTTAAAAACATAAATAGTTTGGTCAGATGTTTGCTAAAGTGTTGCTAGTTGCTAGTTGGTTGCTAGGATATTCTGGGTAGTTGCTAGGCTTTTGCTATGCAGTTGCTGGGATGTTGCTAGAGTAGATGACTGATAGTGTGTTGTGGGTGATTACAGACATTCCCACCTCTGTTAATGACAGAGAATCAAACATTTCAAAACTGATCCAGTTTTAGTGCTTTGATATTATTGTATTTCTTTCTAATGTTAGGAAATTCAAACGTTTTTGTTGCTCTTAAACTTGCACTAAAATGTGATTATACCATCTAAGTAGCCTATGTAATTTTTATAAAACCGCCTTTTTTAGTGATACAAGCTCAGAAACATTTATAACCTGTTGAAGGTTATGCAATAATGCAATATTTGTGAACACAACTGTGTATGTCAGAATATAAATCCCCTAAAACTATGCATGGGGGCTTGCTTTGGTGTTGCCACCCCTCACAGACCCCATGCCACCCCTTTGCCACCCTAAAAATTATTTTCTAGATCCGCCCCTGTTTCCAAACCCTGCAGTGGGCCATGGAGGTACTGTAGGGGGACTGTAAATAATTATTTACATTTTTTGTCAGTACTAAATAGCATGATATTAAAGTAAATAAAGTTAATAAAGTTCCATTTTTTTAAAACTTGTTGTGTGCCTTGCAAGTAAGGACTATAATATCATTACAAATCACACTGTGCAACATGGATCTTTTAAACTTGGGTACAACATGTATGCAGACTGTACAATGATGACACCTAGTGACTCTACTAGACACTAGTATTTGAAACTTTGTATGGTTGCCACTTCTTGTGTTTTTGCCTATACTTAAGATGAACGTCTAGGTTACGTACGTAACCCTCGTTCCCTGAAGGAGGGAACGAAGACGTTACATATGGGAGCTCGCTTGAGTGACCAATCACCTCTGAGCTCTATAGAAAAGGCCAATGAAATTGGCGAGTGGAGTTTGCACGCAAGGCCACTCCCCCGTACATACGGGTATATAAGATGGCGGCGTGCATCCACTCATTCAGGTTTTTGCTGAGGAGCAGAGCCGCAGCCCGGCCGCAGCCCGGCGTCAGCGCAGCCTACGGTTGTGGCAGGGGATGTAACGTCTCCGTTCCCTCCTTCAGGGAACGAGGGTTACGTATGTAACCTAGACGTTCCCCTTCAGTCGTTTCACTACAACGTTACATATGGGAACAGACCCATGGGAAAGGCCACAACCCTAAGGCCGCGTTACGCAAGGCACCAAGTGCTGACAGGCGGACGTGTCAGAAAGTGGAGTCAATACGTAACCTTCCCAACACCCTAGAGGCCAATAGAGGGCCCCATAGGGGTGCCAGTTGTACTGAAGCATGGGTTGGGGGGGCGGAGCACATGTGGTTTAGGCATGTGGAATAAAGAAATTGAATACATCTATTCTGGTAATAGATATATGAGGGAAAACACAGCCTTCTGGCTGACTGTGGAAAAATACTGAGACATGTTGCCACAACCTTCTGGGCGAAGGAGACCCAGTCGGAGCACAGTCGCGGACTACTCCGCATCTAGTCCTGACTGCGGGGCATGGAGGACCCAGGGTTCGCCGGAGGGAACATATTGGGAGATAGCGCACGGATCCCGTGGGAATGGCGCAGCAAGCCGACACCTGCCGGCCTCCCGCAGATTACCTGATGTTTACCTTAACACACGGGAGGACACGGGCTCGACGCGGAGATTATAAAATCTCGCGAAGATGTTAGGTGTCGCCCAGCCCGCAGCTCTGCAGATGTCTGCTGCTTTCATATGCCAGGGAGATGGCATCTACCACCCAATGGGCCAACCTCTGCTTGGAGACAGCATTTCCCTTCTGCTGTCCTCCGAAACAGACAAAGAGCTGCTTGGAGCGTCTAAAACTCCGGGTGCGGTCCAAGTATATTCGTAAGGCACGAACGGGACACAGCAACGCTAAGGCCGGGTCTGCCTCCTCCGGGGGCAGAGCTTGCAGGTTCACCACCTAATCCCGAAAGGGTGTGGTGGGAACCTTGGGTACATAGCCAGGCCGGGGTCTCAGGATAACGTGAGAATCAGCTGGCCTGAACTCCAGGCACGCTTCGTTGACAGAGAAGGCTTGTAGGTCCCCTACCCTCTTGATGGAGGCGAGCGCGGTCAGGAGCGCTGTCTTAAGTGACACGAACTTAAGCTCGACTGAAACCAGCGGCTCGAAGGGAGGTCCCCGCAGGCCCCGAAGGGCGACGGAGAGATCCCAAGAGGGTACGAGGTGCGGTCTAGGGGGTTAACCCT
>NW_026127586.1:0-19927 GCF_022985175.1 Labeo rohita
CCTCCCTGACGACATAGTCTCTGATAGGGGCCCCCAATTCACTTCTCGCCTCTGGTCTGCTTTTTTCAAGTGCCTTAACGTCAATGTGAGTCTCTCCTCAGGGTACCATCCAGAATCGAATGGTCAGACCGAACGCCTTAACCAGGAGATCACCCGGTTCCTCAGGTCATACTGCCATCACAACCAGACAGACTGGAGCAAGTTTCTCTTCTGGGCTGAGTATGCACAAAATTCCATTCTCAAACCCTCAACCGGACTCACGCCATTCCAATGCGTATTAGGTTTTCAGCCTCCACTCTTCCCGTGGTCTGGAGAACCCACTGAATTACCTGCAGTCAACTCCTGGCTTCAAAGAAGTGAGGCAACATGGAACTCTGCTCACACTCACCTACAGCAAGCCATCTGAAGACAAAAGAGATTTGCTGACCTTCACCGTCGCCCCCGGTCCGGCGTTCGCTCCCGGGTCATGGGTATGGTTATCCACCTCCGTCTGAGACTCCCCTGCCGCAAACTCAGTCCCAGGTACGTGGGTCCCTTCAAAGTCATAAAACAGATAACCCCAGTCTCTTATCGATTAGCCCTGCCTGCTCAGTACCGTATCTCACCCACTTTTCATGTGTCTCTGCTCAAGGCCGCTGGTGCTCCGAGACGGGCGGACGACCTAGACGAGGACCGGGCTCAGAGTTCCCCTCCGCTGATCATCGACGGCGAGGAGGCATACCGGGTCAAGGAGATCCTCAACTCTCGACGCCGGGGCGGGGCACTCCAGTACCTCGTGGATTGGGAGGACTACGGTCCAGAGGAGAGATCGTGGGTTAACTCCAGGGACATCCTAGACCCATCACTGGTCACTGACTTTCATTCAAACCATCCAGACAAACCCGCTCCTCGTCCCGTGGAAGACCCCGGCGTCGTCAGCCTCCTCACGTCAGGAGCCGTTCGCAGGGAGGGGGCTCTGTAACGATCCCGGCCTCTGTGGTTCCCCCTGATCGTCACCAGAGGTCGCCGTCGCCCGAATTCTAACCCCTTCCACTTTCACTACATTACCCATAACCCCGTACCTGGTTCTGACCTCATGGACTTCCACTTCCTGTTCCTCCTCTATAAATACTTCCGGGTTTCTCAGACACATCGCGAAGTCTTGTTTTGCCCCGGCTGACATTTCTGAGCGTTATTTCATTGTTGGATTATCTGTGTATTACTCTGGACTGCCTTACGTTATTTGAACCTTGCTGCCTGCCTTTGGACCTTTCGCTGTGTTTATTGACTACTGTGTTTCTGTCTGCTGCCTGCCCCGACCTTCTGCCTGTTTAACGACTCTGAGTATTGCCTTGCCTTCCACATTCCTGTTTGCTGTACGATTACCTTGCCTGTCTGACTCTGTCTTTAATAAACACGCTGCACATGGATCCCAACTCTGCTGACCCTTCATTACACAAACATTTATCATCCAAATATGTAGAGTGCGTCAAATGTGGTAAACAGAATCTCAAACATGCTTGAGAACTGATTAGGTGTCTTAAACCACTCGAATCATATGGATTATTTTTACAATGTCTTTATGCACTTTATGAAGCTAAAAGACTTTGGTTGCCTGGATAGACAAAAATGAAGAGAGAATATCAGTTTTCATGTGTTCCAAAAACAAACTTTTTATGGGTTTGTAACTGATGTAAATAGTAAATGATGACACAATTTTCATTTGGCTAAACTAATGCTCTAAAAAGTTTTTACAAAAGAGAATGAAATATGAATCTAATTAATATATTTTTTTTGTGAAGGTTCATTGTGAGGATCAATCCTGACACACCTCAAGTGTTCTGCAAAATTCCAGATCAGCAAAAGAAGTGGGAAGATGGTGCAAAGGAGAAACTCTGGCCTGAACCCTCATGTGTCTAAGGAGTTTGTGGATTTCAGCTGCCAAAACTATTAATCCACTACAGGCAAATGCATTTTACTCAGGAGAGTTTTTGTAAATGTGTATGTTTTTAAGATTGTTCTTATGATTGAATATGTTCCTGATTTTTTACATATTTTTTAATTGCTGTAATATACAAATATTTATGTATACATTTTTGAAAAATGCTTCTTGTGTGTAACAAAAGTTACTGTTATCATAGTATGTTGTGCTTAGGATAAATGTTAAGAATTTTTCTAGCTATAATAGTTCAAATGGTATGTGCTGTAATGTATACAATAGTTTGTAATAGTGTTTTGTTTGAGTCTTAACTGAATCTGTGAAAATGTTAATGTTATTGCAAGGGTTATTGCAACAAAATACACAGTTGTCATTGCTTATTTTTATTTTATTTTTTCTTGTATTGCAATATATAACTGGAGAAAAAACCATAAAATTACTGTATATTGTACAGTAAAAACTGTACAAGTGCAGTATAATACTGTAAATACATTTACAGCAAGTTAAATGGTACTGTAAATATAAATTCAGTATTGTTACTGTAAGTAAATTTAAAGTAAGTTACTGGCGAACTGCTGCCAGTAGGTTACTGTAATTTCTACAGGAAATGTTTTACAGTGTAACATACAGTAAAGCCCATCTGAGGTGTTTACTAAATGCAAAAAAAAAGTCATTAAAATTTAATTACAATAAAACATTAATTACTCTTTTCTCACTTGCTTTTCAGTAAATCTGTACAGACTAGTCTGTTTTTACAGTATGTTTCAGTATGAAGTATAATCTGTAGTTTATAATATTCAGTATTTTAATTTTCTCTTATAGTAATAATGAACTAGATTTTTTTTTTCTTATAGCATTTCTACTTAATAATTTCATTAACTCTACATGGGTACTGTCACAGTGGAGACCATTAAAAAAAGTGGTGATATGATTTACTGAATAATTGAACTATTAAACATCATCACCGCAATATGATGCAACAATTGTAGATTCCTCTTTTCCTTTCTGAGCTACAAACTGGATTGCTGAAAATGACTGAACAAAGTTGGTGAATCTCCATTAACAATGAATCTTTCAACCAACCTCAGGCTCCACTTTGCCACGTTGGGTCAATATTAAAAAAACATGAGACATTACAGAACAAAAGTGGGGACGTGTAGTGAGTTTCTAGGGAGCAGGGGCTCAAATGTAAAAAAAAGGGGGCAAAATACATATATATATATATATATATATATATATATATATATATATATATATATATATACACTTTTTTTTTTTTTTTGCATGTTCTTGAGCTTACACTTAATGTAATTGGCTGGTTGGTGGTTAATTAAACAGTATTTAATGTGACTTCTTCTATTTTAGCAGTTTTAGGTTTGTTGAAAAAAAAAAAGAATTAATAATAATAACAGAAACAGAAAACAACAGTGGATATTTAGTTTTCAACCGACCTGATTAACCTCCATAGTACGATGCATTGTTGTGGAAATGAACTAGCTAGTCACGACTGTTTCACGAACACGGTCGCATCTCCCTCGTTTGAACCACATCAGTTCAACAATGTGAATTAACAATTGTTAATGACGTCACCGAGTAATAATTTATGCTATTTAACTATTTATTAGAGATCTCTAAAATATATTAAACATGGCACCTGATGACTAATTTACTATTTTTTGTTCCATGTCATTTCGCTTTATTTGATGTTTGATTCATCCCAGGTTCCCTTACATCATACTCCGGGGTTCCTGTAGGCATTTATGTGCATGCGCACTATTCAAATACATCGCTTGCAGAGGAAGCTTAAAAATACGTAAATTAAAAGGCATTTGTATTTAGATTGAGTGAAAGATATAGATTGTACTGCATGTTAACTTGCTTATTGTGCCCAAGAGCATAATATATTGAGCCCATATGTCTTACTAACAAGGAACTATGCTTCTAACCACAGGTCGAGAGCTGTAGTTCCAACCACGTAAGTTTGTGATGCTGTTTGCGAATGTTCTGAATTGATGCACTGAACACTGAATTGTTGAACTATGTTGGTAACGACGGAACTTGCGACCATAGTTGGTTAACGATGCTTTTGGGAAACGCACCCCAGGAAGATACCACTCCACTTCACATTATCCAGTGAATTTGAGCTTGTTTAAGACTAACACAATCCATAGCTACACAATGACAACTATGTTAAAGTCAACAGATATAAGTAAAAAATTTTGTTTTCACAGTTTTGAGCAGTTTGTTACTGTTTTATACAAGTTGTCATAATAATTATGATTCAAATGCATCTTGTTTTATATTTACCACAATATTATTGTTGATAATTGTTGAGAAAGGGCACTATTAGTTCATTTTGGAAAAAGAGCAGGGGTTTGAGCCCCCAAAACACCCCCCTCTGCACGTACCTGAACAAAAGTAAACCGATAAAGTAATATAACATTTCTCAGTTATTAAAATATAAGTAAAGACTTATTTCCTTCAACTACTGTAATAACGCTCAGATGCAAATGATTTTGTGGGAAGGGTCAGTGTCTCCCAGACTCCTGAAAGACTGTGTTATAAGCTGAACTTTCAGTCAGTGTGTGTGTCTAGTGACTAAAACAGCTGCAGTGTAACCTATCACTGTTTTACTGTGGTAATGGAGATGCTACTGTATGCACTCATACTGATGATTATTTCATGTAAGAAACTCCCATTTGTTCTGTATTATTGTTGTAATTTCATTGCTCTAAATCATCTAACATTATTTGTTGCATGTTTTTCAGCTGTTAGTAGTCAGTCTTTGACCTCCTCAGATTCTGTGGTGAAAAAGCCTGGAGAATCAGTGACTCTGTCCTGCACTGTGTCTGGATTCCCAGTAGGCAGCAATTACATGCACTGGATCCGTCAGAAACCAGGGAAAGGACTGGACTGGACTGGACGTATTGACCCTGGCACTGGCACTATTTTTGCTCAGTCTCTACAAGGCCAGTTCTCCATCACCAAAGACACCAGCAAAAACATGCTGTATTTGGAGGTGAAAAGCCTGAAGACTGAAGACACAGCTGTTTATTACTGTGTGAGAGATTCACAGTAAGACAAAACACACCAAAAACTACTCATGTGATTTTTGAGGGTCAGAGAATATGTTTTAGCACACTTCACGTTTTGTTAACTTTTGTTAATTGAGTGTTTTAGTAACTGATGTAAACTTGAATAAATCAAGAAAACGTTGAATTATTATATTTATTTTTATTTGAATTCATGCTAGAATAAAACATTCACAAATAACAGTTAATTTGAGCTCTATAACATTCCACTGTTTGAACCTTCACAATCAGCAAGTTAAATGTTCAGCACATTAGTAAATATCTTTAAATGATGATCTTTCAAACTAGTTTATATTTTTGTGTCCAATGTTTTATTTATTGCTGAATAGTACAAAAATAAATCAAGTTGTCAAACTAAATTTTATCTCCGAACTTTGAGTGACTGACAAGTGTTTCATACTTCATATGCAAAACTGCTCAGTGTTTCCGCCTCTCAGGGTGTTTTAAAGAGAGCCGTTTGTATTGTTTTTCCCCCAGTAGAGCAGAGAGAAATCAACACAAATCATGTTCCCGACATCTTTACTGCTGCTTTTCACAGCAATGACCTGTGAGTGTCTTTATCAGCAGGTAATATGGAACAGATATGTGGACAGAGCTGTATAATTTGATCAGGTTGTGTATTGTTATTTTGTCTCTGACAGATGTGGAGTGTAATATTGTCCTGACGCAGACAAACTCTGTAGTTCTGCAGCTGGAAAACTCACTTACTCTCACATGTGAGGTGTCTGGATACTCTGTTACTGATAATAGCTACGCAACAGCCTGGATACGACATCCTGCAAGAAAAGCTCTGGAGTGGATTGTGCACATATGGGGAGGTCGAATCATAAGAAAAAAAGACTCACTGTCAAACAAGTTCAGCTTCTCCAAAAGTGACTCCAGCAACACAGTGACTCTCAAAGGGCAAAATCTACAGACTGAAGACACAGCTGTGTATTACTGTGCCAGATTATCATCCACAACATGAGAAAACAGCACAAGCACTGTACATGAACTACTACAGTCAACATCTATTACATGTATCTACGAAAAAAAAAAAAGAAGTCATAATTACATTATCACTCATGTATTGAAGATTAATTTTTTTTGGATGAACTATCCCTTTAATGAGTGGATTTTGTCCAGTTCTAAGCCATAAATAAAAGCTATAAAACAAGATGGATGTAAAGTAGATCAGGACTTATGTAATGTTATCACACTATTACCTGAATATGGAGGTTTTTAGCTCTGTGGTGTATTTGTGAATTCCTGAAAACGAGCCTATGCAAATCAAAAATGCAAACCCATATGAAAGCATTTTGAGCTCACTGAAATCCAAGCCTCAAAATCACATCCTTGTGTAACTGAGGTAATGACATGCAAATGTTCATCATGAGAGAATAAGAGCATCAGTTTCCTCCAGCACAGGGTCAGTCCACTAACACTAGGATAAAGCTGTGTGGATTTACTCTCTGATTCTGAAATCAATCATGAGTCAAACTCTACTCATTTTATTTGCCTTTTTACCATGTGAGTTGATTCATTCAGTCACATCAGTGTGAATCTTTTCATTGCTGACTGTATTTATACAAATATTGGTAACGCTTTAGATTACAACCCGCAAAGAACTACGTAAGTATACTGAATTTACGGTGTATGTTTCTGTAATTATAGTGTACCTATAAAGAACGTACATGTAGGTATAAGGGAACAATATGTTATATTTGGGTAATAAGGGGATAACAAACCAGATATTCAACCTGCAAAGAACTGCATAAGTAAACTAAAGTTACGGTGAATGTTTCGTATTTATATTGTACCTACGTGTAAGTATAAGGGAACAATAGGTTACGTTTGGGTAATAAGGGGGTAGCAAACAGATATCCTACAAATAATTTATAATGGATTAATTTAAAAAACAGGTACCTGTTCTATTAAATCGTACGTTTGGTGTATCTATACGTAAGCTTTTTAAAATTACTGGGAAATTATACTCTTGTTCCATGTAATTACAGGGTAAGTGTGCCCTCTGCGGGCTGTAAATTAAAGTGGCGATTGTTCCCCTCTTGTTCAACGAAGTTACAGGGTACAATACATATAACAACGCGACGTAAAATGTGGTTCTACAAAATGTACATTTATTTACATTTTTACAGACACTAAATGTACAATACTGACATATTTACATCATCTAAACATTTAACGTTTACTTAATATGAAATTATAACATTTCATTCTGTTCTGTGTGATTTCTGTTGCCAGCTCGTTTCCAAGAATAGGTCTACATAATGTTATCATGACTACACGGTAAACCCTTAAAATAAATAATATTTCTGCAATCGTTTAATCATTCATGTAATATTAACTTCGTTTGCCGTGGTGGAACACAAAGGCGTTTTCTCTAACATGCTGTGACTAACAATAGAACCATAAAATACACCGAACACGCATCATAATTACAAATTAAACAATTTTATTTGTGTGCTGTAACCCAGATCTTCAGAATCCATACGATTTGCGAGGACCAGGACCAAATTCAAGGCTTTGTCCGGCGATCTTCATCTCCATCTCTAGCAGCGAGTCCAGCAGCAACAGCCGTAAACCCGTGCTAAAGTGCATTTTGCGACAGGAAAATCGGACGTTCATTGGCTCTCGCCTGCATTCGTCACAGGTTACGACATGCCGTGTTTCTGGTGAGATGTGTTGGAATGACGCGCGGGCGCCTTCGAGGAGTGGATCAAGACAATAATCTGGATAATATTTTCAGCGATTAACAATTTAAATTCTGCTCTCATCCTACTGCACCTCAAACCTACTGTATTCCGCCAGAGAGCACTGCGGCTGCAAACGCATCGTTATTTGGATTACTTTTTTGTATGGCTGTTGACATTTTTGCAATAAATAAATGATTGTGATTGCACTTTCCTGTTTTTTATATTTTTATTACTGTTCAGTCATAGTTAACGTTAGGTTTAGAGGTAGAAGTGGGATTAGCGACTATAAAAAATATTTTTAGATATATTTTCAGACTGTGTGTTTATGTATTGTACCTACCCTGTAACTTCGTTGAACAAGAGGGGAACAATCGCCACTTTAATTTACAGCCCGCAGAGGGCACAATTACCCTGTAATTACATGGAACAAGAGTATATTTCCCCAGTAATTTTAAAAAGCTTACGTATAGATACACCAAACTTACGATTTAATAGAATAGGTACCTGTTAAGTTTTTTAAATTAATCCATTATAAATTATTTGTAGGATATCTGTTTGCTACCCCCTTATTACCCAAACGTAACCTGTTGTTCCCTCATACTTACACGTAGGTACAATATAAATACGAAACATTCACCGTAACTTTAATTTACTTAAGCAGTTCTTTGCAAGTTGTATATCTGGTTGTTACTCTCTATTACCAAAACGTAACATATTGTTCCCTTATACCTACATGTACGTTCTTTAATAGGTACACTATAATTACAGAAACGTACACCGTAAATTCAGTATACTTACGTAGTTCTTTGCGGGTTGTAATCTAAAGCGTTACCCAAATATTTATAGTTAGAAACAGATGAAATGAGATTGTCTCTTAGTGTGTTTTTCTCTTTTACAGATGTTTCTGGCATCTCACTGACCTCGTCTCCTGCACAGATTAAAGCTCCTGGTCAGTGGGTGAGGTTGTCCTGTCAGATCTCTGGATATGCCCTCACAGATTTAGGCACAGCTTGGATCAGGCAGCCTCCTGAAAAAGCCTTAGAGTGGATCGGGATCATATGGGGCAGTGGATCAATAGACTCTGGGAATTCCTTCGAGAAGACACGGGCCGAAATGAGCTGTACTTAGACATTAGCAGCCTGCAGACTGAAGACACAGCTGTTTATTACTGTGCAAAGACACACCACAGTGATTCAGTTCAGTGTGAGAAACTGACAAAAACAGATCTGCAGTTCATCAACACAGTTACAAACACACAATAAATGACCTGCTTCATGTTCAGGATCACATTCAGACACATTACCACATACAGTAGCTGTATTGTTATGACATTTTACATTATTATTCCCTAAATTGAAGTAGACTGTTGTATAGGTTACTATAAGTCTTGTTGAAGCTGAAGGAGAAAAAAGTATTATTTGCATTCACACATTTTCACAGTTATTATTATTACTATTATTATTTTTAATTATTATTTGTGACGTTATGAGTAAACATAAATAAATAAATGAAACTAATAAATAAATAAAACACGTGAGGCACGTGCAGTGTTGGGAAGTAACTGCTTACATGTAACGTAATTACGAAATTTAATTACAAAATAACTGCAATTGTAATTAGTTACAGTTACTAAGAAAAAATGTATAATTAAATTACAGTGATTACAAAGGGGATTACATCTGAATTTAGATGTATAATAAAGATGTATGTTAATGTACTGTAAGGTTAACTCTGCCTGGTTTAAATGTTTCAAAATGATTAACAGTTGAAAATATTAGAAATTTAGAAAAGTAATCAAAAAGTAATTAAAAGTAAAAAGTTACATTATGAAGTAATTGAAAAATTACAATACTTATTACATTTTAAATCAAGTAACTTGTAATTTTTTAACCTATTACATTTCCAAAGTAACCTTCCCAACACTGCGCATGAAATGGGCAGATAAGGCCTAAATGCGTCACTTCAAGATGTTATCCTTTTTCTTTTACAAATTCAGTGTGTTAGTGTTCGATAATGATGGAGTTTAATATGTTGAAAGTTGCATTACTACAAATATATTGTTGTAACGATGTGTATTTTGCAAAGAAGTGTCTGTATTTTTGGCCTTGTCTTTTGCAAGTTTGGGTCTTTTTGTTTTTTTGTTTTTTTTCCCTTTCTCATTTTACCCAGTCTTTTCCCCTTTTCATCACACAGTGTTTGATGCTTCTCACTTTTTTTCTGGACACTGGATGACTTAGGAGGATTTTGAACTTGAACTGCCATGCCCATATAAGGACTGGGCTTTACCGATCAAGTAATCTACAGGGTGGTAGGACTGTACCATAGACTGTAAAAAATATGGAGGTAGTGTCCGTGACGTCACCCGTAGGTTTCTGAAGAGCATTTTTGAAGCTCTTAGTGGGCGGGAGTCGGCCGTCGCCATCTTGGAATCGTGTCACTGTACGTCACTCCCGGATAATCGAAAATGGGCAAAGAGGCAGGACGTGGGTGGAGCTGGTTGCTGAAACCATGCCCACCTAGCACGACGGTGGTGACAGCAGCGGCAATCCACCTGTCACTCAAGTGGCCAGGTCCTAAATTATGCAGAACTTTAAGGCTTAATATAATTTAAACAGACGAGTTATAAAAAAAAATTCACCCCCCTCACAGTTGACATGAAGGACAAAATGAGCTATATAGACCAAAACCACATTTTGTACCAGGCTGTAAACATATTTTTTTTCTGTTTTCTTCTGTAAAGTTGGGCAATTTAACATGGGGAGTCTATGGGATTCACTCCCTTCTGCAGCCAGTCTCTAGCGGCCAGTCGTTGAATTGCAGTTTTAGTCACTTCCGTGTTGGCTTCAAGAGAGAGACAGAGAGGTTGGCGCTTGGACTGTACATATACTGTTACTGTTATTTTTATTTGTTTATTAGGGGCCAAGCACCGGAGGTGCGGTGGCACCTATTGTATCCGTTGGCGTTATTATTATTCTCCTTCCTCTTCCGCCGCAAGTCTATGGCAGCCCATAGAACCGCTTGCGGGAAAGTTGTATAATTTTGCACACTGATAGAGGACAGTCCCAACATTAACCATAGCAAGTTTGGAGTCTCTAACTCAAACTCTCTAGCGCCACCACTTGTCCAAACTTTCAAAAGATTTATGCTAATAACGTTTGAACCGTAAGCCACACAACAAAAATTCTTTTTTCCTCTGATTCCTTGGCTTATGCCGAGTCGAATGGATACCAAAATTCAAAAATCGTAAGGTTTAGTTTTTTTCGCTATTCTCAATTGTTCGTAAAACCTACTTTTAGATTCGGTGTGTCATACCGAGTCGAACCATATCCAATTTTCCCATGTCAGCCATTTTGGGTGTCGGCCATTTTGAATTTAGCTTTAAAATGCTGTATCTTGAGAACGGATTAGCGTATCGTTTCGACATTAATTACAAAAATGTTCGGCACCATGCCCTGAATGTACATAAAAATTTTGGGGCCAGCGCCACCTTTTGGTCAAAAGTTATAACGAAATTTCAAAAAATGCTAATAACTTTTGTGTACATTAGCCTATTGAAATGAAACTGATTTTGATAGATTCCTTCGGTCATGCTGAGAACACCGATACCAATTTTGCCAATTTTGGCTGAACGTCCTGTCCGCCATTTTGATTCATGTTGAAAACCTACTTTTTCGAACAACTCCTAGACCGTTAGTCCAATTTTCACCAAATTTGACTCAGATCATCTTCAGACCATGCTGACAAAAAGTTATGGATTTTGTGTCGATACACGAAACCGTTTTCGTTTAGCGCATCAACGAATTTACTGGAAAGATGCCAAATTGCCTCAGAGTCTGTATCTCTGCAAAGCTTTGACATATTGACACCAAATTTTATATGTGCTATTGTCACCACACTCTGACCAAGCCACATCAATTTGGTAACAGTGCCACCTATGGGTCAGAAGTAATATGCCATTCACTAAACATTAATAATGAAATTTACAAAAATGCCAATAACTTCTGTTTACATTAGCCTATTGGAATGAAACTGATGCCAATACATTCCTTGGGTCAAGTCGAGAACATTGATACCCATTATGCCGAAATTGGCCAAACTTCCTGTCCGCCATTTTGATTAATGTACAAAACCTACTTTTTCGAACTCCTCCCAGACAGTTAGTCCGATCTTCACCAAATTTGACTCAGATCATCTTCAGACTATGCTGGCAAAAAGTTATGAATTTCGTGTCGATATACGAAACCGTTTTCGTTTAGCGCATCAACAAATTTGCTGGAAAGATGCCAAACTACATCTGAGGCTGTATCTCTGCAAAGCTTTGACATAATGACGGCAAACTTTGTGTGTGTCATTGTCATTTCACACAGAACACGTCACATCAATTTGAAAACAGCACCACCTGTTGGTCAAAAGTGATAAGCCATTAAATTTTATTACGATTGGTTGTATTTATGATTTTCAGCCATTTCAACGATATTATCCTAAAATGGCTTAAGTTACTCACTGTTGTAGTCGGTCTGCTGCTACTTGCCGTGCTTAACTCCTCATTCTGCCTCTTTTGTGCTTGGCCCCGCAATTGCTGCTTGCAGCTATATTTTATTTATGTTTTGCTTGTTTGGTTGACACGGTTTAAAAAATTTTGTTGCTTCTCAATACATTTTACCTATTCCTAATACATCCAGTGCTGTTGTGTTTCCTTTCTTCCTTGTTGTTGAGCCTGTCTCTTGAGCGAGTTTAGTCTTCTGTTAGCTGGTTCAAATCTGGAGAAAGAAGAAAAAAGAAAAATGGACAGTTGAAAAACATTGAATAACTTGAGTGTGCATCACAACTGACCCATGATTTTCACTTTACACATTCATAGTAGTGTCCTCCTCAATTGCATAACATTTAAAGTATGTACAGTTATAGATATTGAACAAAGTCTATTTTAGGAGCAAGAATTTCATATCACCACCTTGCTAAAACATTGAACAGATTTGTATGTAAATGATTTTAGTTACTAGTTTTTGCATGGTAATGTAAAAAGCAGAAAGTGTTCTAACTATATACAGTCCACTATTTAATTTGCTCCTAACTTTTTATATTAATATAAAAACTCTATAAACTCTCAGGAAAGGATCACAATGCTAGTATTTTATATCATGCTGTAGAATATAGTGTATTTTAGCAGTAGTGCACCACAAGAGGGAGTCCCTTACTTAAGTATCAAACATGACCTGTTTCTGAAGATTTTATAGATATTTACTTCACTGACATATAATTTCTGATAAATAAAAAAAAAAAACAAAAAAACAGTGTATTTAGATCAGTTAAAACAGAAAAGAAAAAATCTAAAAAGTCCGAAAATAGCAATTCTAGACATCCTCTTCAATGGCACTTTATCTGAACCATCTGAGTAACTCCTCCTCACATGATCAGCCACATTACTCTAAGAGATCATATTTTACAAGCATAGAGAAAGCAGCCTATGCAAATGTGCTAATTGAGCTCTATATAATACACAACTTCAACTATACTGTTCACTCTACAGTCAAATAACATCTAATATTCAGCATTTACATATAGCAAATGTGTTGACAATGGAGTTGCAGAGAATTTGTCATTTCATCTTTATGGTGATTCTGTCTCAACAAGGTCATTTTTACATTTGTGTATTTGTCTCATAACCAACAATTTAATTGATAAAAGCGCTTCACTGATGTATTTTTTTTTTTTTTTTTTTTTTCTTTTATTCCACAGGTATTGATGGTGATGAAATCCGATTAGATCAGTCACCTGCTGAGATAAAGAGACCTGGAGAAACAGTGAAGATCTCCTGTAAAACATCTGGTTTTACAATGACAAGCTACTGGATGCACTGGATACGACAGAAACCTGGGAAAGCTCTGGAGTGGATTGGGGGAGTTAACTCTGGCAGTAGTTCTAGCTCTGATTATCTTATTTATGCAGACTCCATGAAAAATCACTTCACTGTGAGTGAGGACGTGTCTCAAAGTACACAGTATCTTGAAGCCAAGAGTCTGAGAGAAGAGGACACTGCTGTTTATTACTGTGCCCGAGAGACACACTGACTCCATCTGATGAAGCAGCTCTACAAGAACTGACAACCAGTTATTAGGCTGTGAATAATATATTTGCTCTTATTATCATAATTATGAAGTATTATTAGTTGTTGTGGCTACAGTAATCATAATTATTATAAAGTAAACATAATTATTAATCATTGTTATTTTCCTGATACCTTCTAGTTTGGATCTAAAATCAACTCAACATATTCATGATCATTCGAAGGAGTGAGTTTTTATTTTACTAACCATCTGCTACAGTTACATTTAATCAATGGTATATTTATACCCATTTAATGACTCTCTATAGTACATGTGAAATGTATATTTAATTTTTTCTTCATCCAGCTTTTCTTTTCTTATGTGATCTAACCTTATGCCCAAATGTGGGTAACTTATAACAAATGTGGGTAACGAGACACCTGATGTCAATAGACCTACTAGCTGATATCACACTTATACATTTAAAACTCACACTGTAAAAAATAATTCAGTGGCTTTGTAAATATCACAAAAATAAAAACTTGTATTAACTTAATAAAATCTCTGAGTATCATTAAAGAGATTATTTGAGTTGGGCTTACCAAAATTAATAAGTAAAAATCCCACAGTTTATTTTATCTCAAATTTACTTGTTCTGCTTAAGTATGTTTTAATAAAAAAAAATAAATAAATAAGCAAACTAACAAATTATATCACATGTCCTTAATGTTTTTGGTACATTTAAATGAAAATATTTGAGAAAGTTGTAATAAAACTTGTCAGTTTTATAAACAGAAATTACTGCTTATTTTCTATCAATTTCTTTTGTATTTTGCATCGACTTAAAAAATTGAGTAAGTTTCGCGGCTATCGTGATCACGTGGACACAACGACCGTGGTCAACAACGGAAAATCTGCTTGGTGGTCACAAGAAAACTGAGGCTTAAACCACCTTAAGACTCCTTTAAAAATGCAGGTAAGTCAGTATTAATAGTTAATGAAATATTGTGTCACACTTCAGGCAGGAACAGACGAACAACGACGTAGTGAAACAAACAGTCTTTAATAATCCACATGGAACAGGAAACACAGGGAGGTAACGATAAGGTCTGACAAGGCAATAGGGAAAACACACGCTATATATACACAGACTGATTACAAACACAGGTGCAGACAATGAGGGAGAAACCAAAACACACAGAGCTGCAGGGGGAAATGATGGGAGAAACCAACTAAAAAGTCCAGGGGTGTGACATTACCTCCCCCTCCCGGAAGGCGCGTCCTCGCGCCGACAAACAGGGAAAACAAAATGTACCAAGTCTTAGGAGGGGGCTTCGGTGGAGGACGGACTCCTGGGAGGAGGGCAAAAGATGGAGTCCAGGGTGGTGACGGAATAGTCCATGAAGGTGATGACGGAGGGAGGAGCCAAGGAGGTGACAGGAGGGGGCTGGAGCAGGAGGAGCCAGGTGAGACCCAGATCGCAGCCATGATGGAACCCCACGGTGGAGCCGATGGAGGGAGGAGCCATGGTGGAGGAAAGGCTGACGACTCCATGGGGCCGACCGACGGAGGCGGAGCAGGTGGTGGTAGAGCCCGAGGCGGAGACGGAGAGCCGATGATCCTTGGCGACACCGAGGATCCGGAGGGCCCAGGCGGAGCCCAAGGCTCTGGCGACCAAGGCGGAGACAGAGATCCGGAGGTCCGCGGCGGAGCCGGAGCGACAGAGGACCGAGGCTCGGAGGAGGACCACAGAGCCGGTGGGACGGAGCGACGAGGCGCAGCCGGAGGAGTATAGTCCCGAGGCGAAGGTGGGGCGACGACTGACCAGGGCGGAGCCGGAGGGACGATGGAGCCCGGTGGAGCTGGTGGACCGACGGGCGACGGTGGAGACAAGGGAGCTGAGAGCCGGGGTGGAGCCGCAGGGTCGGAGGGCCGAGGCGGAGTCCAGGACTCCGAGGCTGGAGGCGAAGATGAGGGATCCTCCAGCCATGACACCAGTGGAGACTGGTAGACCTGCGGCGAACCCACCGCACAGATGGTGAGCTGAGGGTGAGCAGAGGGATTGACAGGTGACAGCGGTGGCGGGGTTGAAATAGGATGGCTGTTGGAAGGTGTTAACTGAGGGAGGGTGGGTGGGAAATTAACACAGACAGACAGTTCATGATGTGCAGGGGGTTTAATGACAACGTCCTCAGAAATTTTCAAATCTTGTTCATAGTTCGTCACATTTAGTCCCAGATCCAAATTTAGCTCACCCTCAGCGGTGGTGCAGTGGGTAATGCTGTCCTCAGCATATTCATGCTCCACTGAAATCCCCACCGTCGCGGTCACAATAGCCGGCTCTGGCACCTGATCAGACGGCTCGTGCAGCTCAGACTCCATGGCGATCGGCAGCTCTGTCGCTCTGGGCTCGGGCTTTCCGCCTACGGTGGGCTCGTGCGCGTGCTCCGCGTGTCGGGGTGATGGTTGGCTGGGCTCTGGGTCCGGAGTGGCACCGGCGAGATTTTTCATGGAACAGGCGGGGAACGAGGATCGGTTTCTCGCCAGTGTCCACTCCACAAACGCGGCGAAATCTGCTCGAGGACCGTCCTCGGACGACGGCGCTCTGCAAGACGCGTTTAAACTCACGTCATAAAACGCACAGAGCGCGTCGTCCGGGTAGCTGGTGGTGTGAGCTACTAGTTGGAACATGACGGTATCCCTCGAGCGGTAAATCCCCCTGCTTCAGCCGAAGGAGGATGAATTCCGGACGGAGTAGGGGATCCATGGGGGAAACACAACGGAACAGCTTACTATAATGTTTCAGTATATGTGAAAATACAATGTTTCAGCATATATGAAATGTTAAAAAAAAATCTTTAATAAGGTTTCATAAAATGGTAAACCTCATGTTTCAGCCTTTAGATAAAGAAAAGGGTTAGGTCAAAATAATAATTGATTAATAAATTATTTTATGTATTTTATCTGCTCCTTAATTAATTCTAGATATCTTATCCGAATTGTTTAAATGTGTAGAATCCACATAAGCTTGTTTTTCATCAACCATTCAAAATTTATAGCAGGGCATACAAATTCTGTTTATTTTTTTGGCCGGACAATGTATGTATGTATTTGTGTAGCCTATATGTTTTTTTTATCTACTATCAATGAGACAAGAACTGGGAACTTGCATTATATGAATCACCAAGGAGCACAGTTTTAGTAGAAAAATGTCATCTACATATTGGATGGCACCTACTTCTTTAAAAACAAGAAAGCTTATGATCATAATTATTTCAAAATATTGATAATGTATAGCAGTATTGTAAGTCCATCCGTAGTTGGTATCATTTGAAATTTTTGCAAGTGATACTCTGATTAAAAGTGTCTTTTTAGAATAATGGATAATATCGTTTTCAACAGTAAATTCAACTGTTCAATAAGAATATTGATGTAAATAGTTTCAAGGCTTGTGTTTTAAAAAAAAAAAACTTGGGGGGTGTTAAACTTGATGCTTGAGATTTAACTGTTTAGTCATGATTTGTTGCATTTGTAGAAGATGGTCTGCTTCTCCAGGTGATATGAACCATATTGTCTGTGTCCTTGTGTTGCAACATAGAGGCTGAATATTAGCTCTAACCTGTTATTCTTTATGTTTGTGTCTTCAGGATGTTGTTGATCCACCTATTGATGTTAGCTGTCCCCAACCAACTCCGTGATCTTAGCAGAGCCTGCTCCTATCTTGTGGGATTGACATGTGCCTTGGACCTGCGATACCCCAAGAACTTTAAAGGGTTAGTTCACCACAAAATGAATATTAGCCCATGATTTACTCACCCTCATGGCATCCTAGGTGTATATGACTTTCTTCTTTCAAACAAATCCAATTTGAGTTATATTAAAATTTGTTCTGGCTCTTCCAAGCTTTATAATGGCATTGGGCTAGTGTGATGCACTTTTTATTATGGATGGATGCACTTTATCTGATTTTTGTTTGGACTGTTAAACACTACAACCCACCCAATGCCATTACAGAGCTTGGAAGAGCCAAGACAATGTTTAATATAACTCCAATTGGATTTGTCTGAAAGTAGAAAGTCATATACACCTAGGATGCCATGAGGGTGAGTAAATCATGGGCTAATATTCATTTTTGGATGAACTAACCCTTTAAATATACTTTGGAGGTCTTCTGAAACCTTTTTCTGGAGTTGGATCTGTGAAACTTTCAATAAAGGTTCAATAACGAAAAAAATACCTTATTATATATATATATATATATTATTTTCCATTGTCCATGTGTTGTATAATTGTAAAAATGCATTTTGGTTGCGTGTTGTTGTTTTTAATGTCAGGATTTAATTGTACTCAGCCTCAGGCCATTTAATTTTTGTAAAGTAATTTTTGATGATTTTTTTTTTCTTTGCAAGTCTGCATATCCACAGTTCAGTGGCTAAAATTTTAATTTAACATGTTGTCATTTGCAAAGTATACCAGTTTAAACTATGACGTGTTTTTATCTTTGGTCTAATTTGGCAAGTAACGGTTAATGCCTAAAAATGTTATTTTTAATGAATTTTGTATGTTTGTAAGTGTCCACAGTTCAGTGGCTAAAATTTCTATAACAAGTTGTCATTTGCAAAGTATGGTTGAATTGCAGTTATGGTCAAATATGGCAAATAAAAGTTTAATTAAAATACTGTGTTTTGTTTGTCATTTAATTTTGTTATATTTATTGTAAAGTACAATGGTAAAGTACAATAAAAAAATATAGAAGTAAAAAAAAAGTAAATATAGGATATTTGTATATACAAAATATAAATTAAATCTACTCAATTTTTTGTTTCGGATTTACTATTGAATTACTATTGCATTGCATAAATATTTTAATTATATTTACTCAATTTTATTTAAAAGATTAATTAATCGAATTAGTTGAATCTACTTATTTTTTTTAGTTACATTTACTTGATTCTTAAAGTATATTTCAATGATTTCACAACTTTTAAATTTACTTAATATTTTTCAGTGTAAAAATGTTTCACCAAAAAAATTGAGTAGATCATAGTAAAAGTTTTTAGAAGCAACAAACATTCAACACAAACCATTAGCAATATACAGTACAGACAGTTTTCTAACTTTCATCTTTGAGACACTGTTACTGTTCTTCATTCAATCACAAAAAATGACAACTTTGAAGGAAAAAAAAAAAAAAAAAGTACAGAATTTTTCTCTCAAATTTTCAGGTTCCTCCTACTGCAAATGTAAAATATGTACATGCAAGCTTTTATATATGCAAATGATTTCTTAGGGAGGATCAGTGTCACTTACTCTCTCAAAGGTCTGTGTTATAAACTGGATAGTTAGTCAGTGTCTAACTGCAGTGTCTTGTTACTGTCTTCATTTGATCATTTTAGGGTGATAATGGAAATGATATGGTTTGGAGTTCTGCTGATGATTATTTCAAGTGAGAATGTTTTCACTTCTCCAGATTATTATTGTCATTTCATTCTTCTGTCATAATGTTTGTTTTCCTTTTTTTTTTTTTTTTTTTTTTTTTTTTTTTCAGCTGTTAGTGGTCAGTCTTTGACCTCCTCAGATTCTGTGGTGAAAAAGCCTGGAGAATCATTGACTCTGTCCTGCACTGTGTCTGGATTCTCAGTGAGCAGCTACTGGATGGGCTGGATCCGTCAGAAACCAGGGAAAGGACTGGAGTGGATTGGGCGAAGACATAGCTCAACTGTAAATTATGCTCAGTCTCTACAGGGCAGTTCTCCATCACCACAGACACCAGTAAAAACATGCTGCATTTAGAGGTGAAAAGCCTGAAGACTGAAGACACAGCTGTTTATTACTGTGCACGAGAGTCACAGTTACACAAAAGACTGCAGGGCTGAACAAAAACTATTCATGCATCAGATCACGATAGCAATTCTACTGCAAACATCCCCAAAACACAAAATATCACTTGTTTTTAGATGTTATTCAAAACGCTTATGTAATTCTTTTGGTAGCATTTTAAAATAATGATGCATCATTAACAGGTAACTGTGCAGGAAGAAACGCAGGGCAAATGAGTACAGAAACACTTCAGCTACTACTATTAACTACTCTGCAAACCAGAATAACTAATCATTAAGTAATAAGTTTAGGCTTTAGAAATAGGAGTTGATTTCTTATTGGATAATCAGATTAAAC
>NW_026127587.1:0-19911 GCF_022985175.1 Labeo rohita
TGGGCATCAATGACCATAGTTTATAGAGACCCGTCTATAAAAATATCTGCAACTTTAAATTATCTGGGGGAAAAAATAAATAAAAGGCTGTTGGTCCAAACTTCACTAATATTTGCAGGCTTCAGCCAAGGTTGTTGCTGGCATAGAAGTGATCAAACTAATTGTAATTAAAGTAATGTGATGATATAAGTGAATTAAACAGTCTGTAACCCTCTTTTTTTCACAAATTGTTTGTCCATTATGCCCTAAACGCAAAACCAAAACTTAATGAAGCGTGATGCACTTAAGCTATCCAGATATTTAGAGAATTCACACCAATTTGCATCAAAGTTGCACCTATAGGAGGCGCTGCAACTCCTCAACAGTGTAAATGTAGGATCAGTAAACTTAAAAATGATCATGAATCATCTTTGGTGGATGTCTTAACATAATATGACTCTGATATATTAAAAAAAAAACATGGCTGCTACCAGCCAATCAAATTTCAGCAACTAATAACATCACATCTCAATAGCTGGGGAGACTTTCGAGTTGCCGATGACATAAGATGTGTTTTGTGTAGCTACACTTACTTATGCATTATACAGAGGCAAGATGAACAGAAAATACTATTGAAACTTTTCAGAAGAGCTAATGAGACACATTTTCATCCTTTGCTGTCTAAGCTTAAATCTAGGAAGCATTCTTCAAAACCTGGCCATAGATTTAGTAGCAGTAGTATACTTTACACTACTATTACTAAATCTATGGTCAGGTTTTGAAGAACGCTTCCTATTTGTCTTCTGGTAGGTTAAATGCTTTTAAGATTATATTTCTCCCACAATTTTTGTATATAGTGCAGAAGACTTACTAAATACTTTTAAGAAGAATATTTTTTTATATTCTGGTTTCTTTTTATCTGGAACAATAAAGCCCAAAGGATTTCCAAACAGCTCCTCTCTTAATCCAAAACACAAGAATGGCTCCATTTGAGAAGATTGACTAGACTTTGCTGTAAAAACCTGTAATTTGCTGTATTATCCACATGAGCTGCTGGTTCTTGGACTCTGATGATTGCTGCTTTTCTATCTACATTAACACGTTAACACAATGTTTTGAAGCTCTTGCTAATCTATTGCTAATCTGCTTTATGTTTCTTCTTTCTGCCTACAGGTGAACGCTTCACTCGGAATGAACATTTTCAGCACTATAACCGCAGGCATCGCCATTATTTTACTTTCAGTTGATTTGGTTATAGTGCCATACCGTTTTGTAGATATGGTAAGTAACTAAGTACAAATACTTTGTTATTGTACTTAAGTCGATTTTTCTGGTATCAGTACTTTACTTCACTATTTATTTTTCTGACTACTATTTACTTTTACTCCTTACATTTTTACACAAATATCTGTACTTTCTACTTACATTTTCAAACCAGGCTCGTTACTTTAGTTTCAATCTGCATTTTGTGGATCACCATTCAATAACAAATCTCTAAATCATGATTCGGTTAGTCTGTACTGGCAACACGATTCGGCTCGCGCGCTCCATGTCTCTGCCAAATGTTTCTATCAGAGTAATCTATGCGAGTAAGTCGAGAATGGAGTAGAACAAGGTCCATGTACATTTTGATCATTTGTTTTTTCAATTTTAAATTAAATAAGCAGAAACAAGAAAACGGCTCCTTTACTCGTTTTTTTGTTTGTTCAGAAAAAATCAAAAAAACACTTTCTTGACTTGAACCAAATGTAATGAAAGAAGACAATAACGTTATTATTTGCTCAACATGTAACCTGTAACACTGTGCATCAGCGATATTTTGTTCTGTAATGTTTATTCTTTATATCTTCCTCCATTGTTTGATCGAGACTTTTTATTCGTTATTGACGAAACGAATAAGACGACATGTAACACACGTAGCCTAAATGAAAGAATTTTCCCCTTTAGTTTCAAACGAATAGGCCTACTTATCTTTTGGATCCTTATTAATTTAATGAAAACACAACAACAATAAAATATCTCAAAAAATACTCACTTATTCTGAACATGAAGTTTATTAACAGAACAATTAAGACTGATGACATGAAATAGGCCTATCCTAACAAATTAAAGTTTTTGGATTTTTGGAAAAAACATGGTTAATTTTGGTAAGAGAAAATATGACTCACCATAATGCTCATAATGTTCAGTATTAGAATTTTTTGTGTAAATATATTGTCATGATGTAATTATTTTTTTGTACTAATTTTGACATTTAGGCACTTTAGAAAATATAGTTTTATTAAATCCATAGTATTTATGTATCCTTTGAGTTGACCTAAAATAAAGTTATGTTATTGAAAACCAAATACAATGAGGTGGTTGTTTTGCAACAAGCTGGAGACAGTTCTGTTCATAACAGTAGATGACTGATGGGAAAAGGGACAGGTACAAGAAAATGAGTGGAAAAAAAAGTAAACACACACAGTGAGATGCAGAGAGATATCATGGAAAATGAAGAGACTGAAAAGGAAAATGGAAATGAAGGTGCAGTTCAAGAGAGAACCTTTAATTATTTTGCACGGCCCCAGTCTAAGGTTTTAAATCTTTTTTGAAATGTGGCAGACACAAAAAAAATAGGGTTTTCCGTGGTTTCAGAGTTTGTTGTCAGTGAATGGGCCTGAAATTTTGTCCCAGTCCTGCCCTTTTCTACATAGTGGTTGTTAAGCCTTGATACATTTATTAGCTAACAAAATTTTAAATATACATTATTTTGTATTAATATGTCAATATGACGTGAGGTCCAGATACCAGCGTGACACTAAAACAGGCAGTAGTAACGGGTACTTTTTACTTACGTACATGTCAGAGCTCATACTTCTTTACTTTAACTTCTCTGCCATTACTGCAGTGATTATGACTTATTTTTTAGGGAGCAATTATGAGGTATGTCATCCTCTTATATATTCACTAGGGATGCCCCGAAATTGTATTTTCAGTTTTTGGCCAAATGAGAAAAATTGCCGAGAATATGAGCCAAATTATTTACATTTGTTTAGTAATTACTGCTAAGAAGCTTTCAGTTTCACAACAAATCTAAGATGATAAAAGCTATTTTTTGCATGTGTGTGAGAATTCACAGATAAAGGACCCAAATGGTTATTTATCTGTATAATCGAAGCTGGAGGTCCTGGTATTTCAGTTGTAGAGTCATTTTGGCGTTAAAAAACTACTGTCACCATTTACTAAAGACACGCAGTGAAACATTAGCAATGAAAAGGACACTTATTTTTGCAGCTAACATTACTGCATTTGTAAGAGTTTCCCTTTCAGGCACAAAATTATTTAAATGAATCACACAACATGATTTACTAAGGTTTGCACCAGTCAATTTACTGGTATTTCTGTCAGGACCACTGTTGTCAAAATGATAGATACTTAGCATACAGTTTGGTTTGGCGGTATGGTTCGTTTCCCTGCCCATCCATGCAGCCTGCACACGTACGTCTGCAAGATGTCTGTTAATGATCACTTGATCTGGAAAGCATCTGCTGTGTACAAACATACATTCTAAATCACAAACATCTTAAAGACATCTAATAGACATCATTTGACATCTGATAGGAAACGTCCTATAGATGTATTACAGATGAGCAAACAATCGAAAAAAAAAAGTCTTGCAGATGTAAATTCAGACATCAAATAGACGTCTCTGAGATGTACGTGTGATCTTGACTCACGTGATCTGCCGGAACTAATGGTGTACGCTTAATTTTTGCCATAATTTAAACCCCTAAAAAAGCACACCTTAAACCAGATGCTAATTTGCGTTGCTCTTGGTAGACTGTGTTGGTCATTATGGAAATGATCTGGCTGAGTCTGTGTTCTTTAATGAACTTGCCACTTCCATCTGTGCTAGGATTGTGCTGTCTTGCTAATTTGCTGTGTTTCGAAAACTAAATGGGTTATATTACTATATGAACCTCAAGGATGATTGTGGATTCTGCACTACTGAGCAGTCAGTGTACCAGTGTGAGTAGTAATTATCATTTATTTTGTTATAATAATGTTGATTTTTCTCACAGGCTCTTTTCTGGGGAACGAGAGGTGTATCGTTGGTATTTGCTGTTTTTGAGTTTATCATCTCCATCTGTGTGTCAGCATTTGCCTGTAGCGCCAACATCTGTTGTCCTTCTCAGGTAAATAATGCACCAAACCAAGAGTTCTCAAACTTCCCTGGAGTTCTTATCATGTAAAAATCTTGAGTTTTAAACTCCTGCCCACAGAAATGTTTGAAATATGTGAATGCAAATAAAGTGAACTCAGCAACATTGTGTTCCCTAATTCTCTAATTCTCTCATCTCTAATTTTAACATTACATGTGTTTTCCCAAAGGTGCAGTTTGTTCCAGAGGTTTTACCACTACAGTCCTCTGATGTCAGGCCCATTCGTTTCCAGGATCTTAACAGCTCAGAGGTAAGAGAGACTTGTAACCGCAGTTTAGTTGGACTTTGAGTAAAATTTTAATTCAGTGTTGAGAGCAGTGTTGGGAAGGTTACTTTGGAAATGTAATAGGTTACAGATTACAAGTTACTTGATTTAAAATGTAATAAGTAGTGTAACTTTTCAGTTACTTTATTAAAGTAATGTAACATTACTTTTAATTACTTTTTGATTACTTTTCTACATTCCTAATATTTTCAATTGTTAATCATTTTGAAACATTTAAACAAGGCAGAGTTAACCTTACAGTAGCACTGTCAGGCTTTCAAAATCCTTTATCACTAGAATTGAGATTGTAATACGTAAGGGATAACATACATCTTTATTTTGCGATAACAACTGGCTGGATATACATTATCCCACTTATTACATAGCTGCTTGATAGATTATTTAGATGTTTTGTTAATATTTTATTAGCTAACCAAATGCAAAGTTTCCGCCAAGAAAAACCATCAAGCATATAGCACTGATATAAGTTGCCCCGAATGAGTCTGAGTTATTAGCTTTTACCAGTTGTTATCAAGGAATAACATACCTTGGAATGTCATGACTGACCAATCAGAATCAAGCATTCCACAGAGCCATGTAATAATTTAATTTAAAGCACAGCCACCACAAATTCAGACTTTTTTTTTTTACTAATATTTTTTGGGGCTTTTTATGCCTTTTATTGTGATAGGTCAGTAGAGAGATGACAGGAAAGAGCTGAGCGGGATCAGCAAAGGGCCTCAAGACAGGAATTGAACAGCGCTATATGTCGGCATGCTAACTGCGAAGCTATTGGCTCCAACGCTCCAAATTCAGACTTAACAGCTCTTATTTACTTTGAGTTCATTGTGAGGTTAAACACAGATTTGAAATCATAATAAGAAATAGTTTAATAGCTATGATACTGTGTTTGAAATCAAATGTTTGCATAGCTATGACAGAAAACACTAGCATCTAACAATGCCTTGGAAAAAAACAATCTTAAAAAACAAAGTTTATGCATAAACCCAAATAGGAAACAAAACAGTTAAGAATAATCATGTGTCCTATTCTGTGTCCTAAACTCCTGAAACATTCATGTCTCATTTTAGAGCAGTCAATGCAATTTAAAAGAAGTCAATTAAATCTGTATGTGTGGGTGGGTGTGTGGAAAAATTCAGATGTAATCCCCTTTGTAATCACTGGCATTTTTCAAAAGTAACTGTAATTTAATTACACATTTTTTTCTCAGTAAATGTAACTAATTACAATTACATTTATTTTGTAATTAAATTACGTAATTCCGTTACATGTAACTAGTTACTCCCCAACACTGGTTGAGAGTATGTGTATTGGAAGTGTGTGTGCATTAATTGTTGCATATTATTATCAATAAATAAGCAATCAAGCAAGATCGTATGATCATATTAGTGTTTTTTTTTCTTGCAGATACCTGTGACCAGCAGCTCTTCCATTCATTACCAGCCTGCAGACGCTCCTCCACAATACAGTGAATTCAAATAAATATGAATAAGTGGACAGTGTTTCCTTATGAAACAAAATATATGGGAATGTATTAGAAAATATTTCAATTCAATATATTAAATATATGGAAAACTATACTGCAGTATATGCACGGGCCATGTATGGCTATATATTGATACATGTAAAAAAAAATATACATTTGAAAAGTGCACTGCATTTTTACATATTATAACTTTACTGAAAACTCAGTTCCTCTTTTAAGAGTTAATGCTTGGATTTACATATAGCTGAACACATATTCATAAACTTTTCTGTCATTTTATTGTTTACTACATTCCACATTTTTATTGTTTCTTTTTTTTTTTTTTTTTAAGAAATTAATACTTTTATTCACCAAGGATGTATTAAGTTAATAATTAAAAGTTTATTAAAAGTTAATAATAAATAATTTACATTGTCATAAAATATTTATATTTTGAATAAACACTGTACTTTTTAAACTTGTTATTCATGAAAGAATCCTGAAAAAAAAAACAAATCACAGGTTCCAAAAAATATTTGGCAGCACAACTGTTGATATTATCCAACATTGATCATTCTAATAATAAATCCGCATATTAAAATGATTTCTGAAGGATCATGTGACACTTAAGACTGGAGTAACAGCTGATAAAAATTCAGCTTTTCATCACAGGAATAAATTCTATTTTAAAGTATGTTAAAATAAAAAACATTATTTTATATTGTAAAAACATTTTGCAATATTACAGTTTTTTTCTATATTTTTCATCAAATAAATGCAGCCTTGATGAGCATAAGAGACTTCTTTAAAGACTATTACAAGTCTTACTGACCCCAAACTTTTGAACGGTAGTGTATATATATATATATATATATATATATACTGTATATGTGTTTGTGTTTTAATTGTAGCAATTTTAGCTCAAAGGGAAATGTGTATAAATAATTACAATTAATTATGATTAATTACAATTATTTATATCAAGTGCCTAATTTTTCCATCAACTAATCTGTTCATCTGAACATTCAGCATAATTTTTATAGCAACTCTAAGAAATGATATTTTCTTGGCCACAGAAAATAACTGTGAAAAGAGTCAGTTAACCACCTGAGTGAAACCATCAGTGCTGTCTACAGCTTATACTAAACCTCTGTTTTGTTTAGTTAAATGTATGATAGTTGCATTGCCTTGGTCGTTGAACAAGTGTCCAAATGCAGTCTCTGGTGAAGGTCTTGATGGTTTGGAGCAGTGGTGGTTTTGGAATCGTGATCACGTTCTTCTGGGTCCGAAGAGTGATGAAATCCAAAGATGTTCTGACTCACTGGTGACTGGGAATTTCTTCCCATGTGAAAAGTGAAGAAGAACCAAGAAGCTGAAGTCCTGTGATCTTTGGGGAATGGAAAGACAAGGCCGCAAGGCCTGGCGCGTGCTTAGGGAAGTCCTGAAGAGTTCTAGCTCATCTTCTTAGGTTCTCCAAGAACCACTGACTGACTGAGGCGAGTCATGGGGTTGAGTGGAAATGTCTGGCTTTTTGTGGGTCGAGAGCCACACCTCTGAATGTTGGGGCCTATCGGGCCTGCCGGGCACGCTCTGTGCTGGCTCAGGGTCCCCATGGGTTCCTCCACACAGGCAGCAATCGGAATATGTTGCAGACGAGTGAAGAGAGAGAAGCGATCAATCGTTTGATGCCTTTAAGCTCTCTGGAGGCTGTGCCTCCAGGAGGTCCACAAACCAGTGGTAACTTTCACCTTTGGAGGGAAAGTTTACTACTCTTTGTCTGTGAGCATAGTATCTTGCATATGCAATTCGATTGGGTGTTGATGCAAAAACTACTAAGGTTTCTTAAAACGCTAATACGTTGCATAGGTATCAACATCTAATTTACATCACCTTTTAGATCATCAAAATATGAATTCAAAGAAACCAAACATGACATAGGTGGGTTATACGTCTAGTCATCTATCACAACGCATGCATAAAACAGTAGAAAGACAAATACAAATACAACAGACAAAATTAAAATACAATGCAGTGATACTGTACACAATAACCTGGGCTATGTGTGATAGGAAGGTCAAAGAAAGGTTTGTCTGTGAATAGGAAAGAGTCTATTTCTATAGGCATTGTGTCTTTCCTATGGGCAAATGTAGCATGGGCAAATGTGCATTCTTCTGGGTTGTCTCCAGAGCTCCAGCAAATAGCTGGCTTGTTGGGTTTAAAGACTATTTGTTAAATGTAACAATTAATGTATGTCTGATTGGTCCAGACCTCTGTTTGTTTGTTTAGATTAGTTATGTGTTAGTCCTACTCTTGTGCACAAATTACATGAGTGTTGATTCTGATTCTGCCTTGCAAATTAATGTCCCTTTACGATTCCGATTCGAGCTACATGCTCTAATGCAACGATACTTTAAGAAAGTTATTTTCTGTGGCCAAGAAAACATCATTTCTTAGAGTTGATATAAAAATTATGTTGAATGTTCACTGGGCAAACAGGTTAGTTGATGAAAAATTAATTCTGCTACAGTTACTACTGGCAGTTGATATAAATAATTGTAATTAATCATAATTAATTGTAATTATTTATACACATTTCCCTTTGAGCTAAAATCGCTACATAATAGACATACAAAAAGTGCCATATTTGTTCATGTGTATCAGTATATTACAGAAAATGATTGAATAAATACACTACATTATAAGTACATTTATTGCCACATTTTTTCAATATATGAAAACATAAATTCCTTATGCATTATTCAATATATTGTAATATATTAAAACAATATATTATTTAGTATATTTTCAATATACATCAAACAATTTAATATATTGATTGTTAATATATACTGTAAGCATAAGGGTTGTGATCTTGATGTCGTGTGTGATGCTTTCATGTGACACATTTTTTTTTCAATCCACAAGATCCCAAAAATTAAGAGGTTGTAAATAAGAATGTACATTGTAAACTTAAAAGTTGTTAGTTATCAGTACATGAATATTCATCGCAGTTAATCAAGTGCATAATAGAGTTTTAAATGTTGTGCGTAATTAACAAAAACTTCCTTTCAGTTTACATAACATCTGTCCAGATTTACGCTGTCGTGGAAATTCCCAATGCTAATCTGACTTCACCACAGACAACTCAAACAATTACAGTTGTTAATACAATAACTACAGTATCTCGGGCCAGTTCCCTGAACTCCCCAAATACAATATAATCCAATACTTCCCTGTAGTATTGTGAAGTATTGTGAAGCTTCCCTGTAATATTGTCCCGCCAAGAAGCTTGTATCACTATACCTCAATCACACATGAGCACACAAGTCTTTAGCATTTATACACTCTCACCGCCCTTCTCAGCTGTACGCTGTTACTTCAGCCCGAGGACGGCTTTATAGTCTTCCAACACTATCACTGTCTTTGCGGTGGTCTTTTGAGCGTAAAGTCTTTAGTACTACTATTCCTCAGCTGCACAGCATATATCAGACACCGCTCCCAAGTTGCTCTTTGCAGGAATGAAAGTTTTATTCACGGCCCGGGAGCCCACTGGTCACAACAACCAAGAGAGACTCCCTGAACAGAAAGATACATGTACATTTGAGATCTGAGCATCCTTAGTCTTCACTTTTCTGAACATTTTATGTTGAACACACCCTTTTGACATATTCTAAGGCTATGAAACAAAAATTTCCATCACAATGCACACCTCATAACATTCATTAACCGTCCATCATCCATCAGATTCAATCATTCAACAGCCCCCTAGAATTATATATTTAAATTGATTGAGTCTGATACTGTTTTAACATGATCAACACAATCTGTGTGCAAGATCCATTGTTTTTGTTTGTTTCATTGTTTCCCCAGACTGTGTACTTCACACTGACCATCAGCTCTAGAGTGCCTGAAACATTTTAAAACCTGGTCTGTCAAAACATAGGCTTTAAAGTTAAGAAAAGCACCAGTATTTGCAGGATTAATAAAACAAAAATACATGCCTCTCTGTCCTATTCCCTTTTTATGAATTACTGAAATATTATTATGAACTCAAGTTCAAAAGACATAATCAGATGAAAAAGGCAAATGTACAGCATGCAAACATGCATAACATATATAGCATTGGATTAAAGCATCATCATTAGTCTTATATTCAAACAGTCATCAGTCTATTTAATCCTGCACAACTCTATATCCACCGTGTTTGTCCGTAATCCAGTCACTTATTTTCGGGAAACACTTGGAATTTACTACATTTCAGCTCTAACAAATATAAGGCGATTTCAGAGCGGTGCGCTCAACCCGACATGAGCCAATCACAGCCGTTTAGTGTCAGGATGAACCAATCACAGTCGTAATGTTGCTTGTCATTTGAGCGCTTCCACATGGAAATCGAAACTTAAAGTTTAATTTTGTCCTGTGATAAGATCATAGACGTAATTTACGGGTGGGATATGTCCCACTCCCCATAGGGTCTTGGCACATGAGCGCTTTAATCAATCGCTCAATAATGTTGCGGAGGTCACTCCGGTTACATAAAAAAAAAAAAAAAAAAAAAAACACACACATACAAACGTACGTGTCCCCTAACAGGTTTTATTAAAGTAAATGTAAGAAACTGTAAGAATGTAAGAAACACACACACATTCCAAAACACACACACTAACTCACTCCCTCCTTTCCAGTCCCACCCACTCCTTAAAAGTTTCGCTACTGGATAAGAGCACATTTCTCGACGCTGCAAACCAAAACTTACAGTTCTGTCTCATTTATCGGTAAGTCCAGTATGTCCTTTTCATAATATGATGCTGTCATATAAATGTCAGGATATTAGATGTGTTTGTTTGGTTCTTCAGTCAAATTTAATGCGAGGTGTTTACTCGAGGAGTTAAGAATAGCTCATTTATCATAAATATTGGTAAAATGTATAATAAATAGATTTTATTTAATATCTGCATTACTTTAAAGAGTAGACAGTAAATTAATTGGTAGAGAGGGGGAGTGAATTGGGAAAGTTCAAATGTAATATTCACCTTATTTTTCCCGTTAGAAAATCCCGCGGCCGTTTGTAAATGCCTTTCTATTTTCGATATTTTAACTAGAACAAAACAGCTCATTTTGCTTCTTGATATTGCAAACTGGTGTTTCTTATATTATTTATATGCACTGTCTTAATTAGAAGCAGACTTGTTGGCAGCACAAACAGTTTTACAGTTTGCTTTGTTATTCTTCCCGTCATCTCCCTACAGCGGATATTGCACAAGAAGTCTTTCACAAAAACGGGTTTTCCTCTTAACCAATATGTTTCCTCTAAGCTGCGCACAAGATACACACAAAAATGATTTGGGAAAGCCATTTGATTGCGAAATAATTGCAATGCCCGGACTAACCGCTATTGAGTTGGTGTCGATATAGTGTTAGAACCGGTGAATGTGGTGAACAGGTTTCATTGAGAATGATGTGCGCCAAATGAGTCGCCGTACAAATCGCAACGCAAACACAATGACATGTGAAATAAAACGTCATGATGTTTTAAATCTGAGTGGCTTGATTAAGTGACAGAAATAACAAAACTTCGAGACTTTTACATTCACGCGCAGGTGTAGTGGTGTGCAAACTCTACTGTTAGATAACTGTAAAAGAATTTACACATTGTGAACACGTTGCAGATCTCAGTTTAAATGCTTCCGTTTATTTTCTATTCTATTCTGTTCTATCAGTTGAAATGCTTGTTTTTTATATTATAATATTATGTTATAAACAAATAATTGACCTCAAAAAGGGGACTCCAGTAATATCTTATTCCTTTTTATATTATATTATATTATATTATATTTTATATTATTAAAAGCTCTTTCTGATTCTGATCAAATCAAATATAAATAGGACATTAAAGTTAAGAGTTACACACTTTTTTTGCCTGTACATGTCTGGTATAAAGAATGTTTTTGCTCTGGTGGCCAAAATGTCCATCGAATAGAGAAAATATTTGCTCAGTAAGAACAGTAAAATAGAGGGAACATTGCTCTTAACACTATTATCAAGTATGTGACAAAACATGAATACTGGTATTTAATTATTTCAGGCTTTTCTGTCTTAATAACAATTTAGTAGTTTTATAATATAACAAAAATAACTTTAAATACAGTAGCCTTCTTCAGATTGAAGTAAAAAAAAATTGCACATCTATAAACTCTTTGGTGTTGTTTGATGAACACCATAGTGAATATGGCTATGTGAAAACATGTAAATACCTGTTTAACAGACTTTCTTTGTGACAGAAAAAAAGTAGCATAGCCTGTTGTGTGTACAGGGGTAAACTGCTGTATTACTGCTGTTCCATAAGCACCACCTACTGGCAGAGAGTGAATTTACGTTTTTTTATTCAGCATCTTTCACTCATTCATTCTTGCTCCTTCATTTATTTATTTATTTATTTATTTATTTACAGAGTGCGTGGACCTTGATAAATGGAAACAATGTCGTCAGGATGTCTTTATTGAATTTGATGAATTTATTGCAAAATCATGAAATCCTGGAGGTCTGCCTATAGTCTCCAACTGTCTGGGCTTTTCCCTAACAAATGAATAAAATAGAATTAGAATAGAGTGTGCTAGAGTTACAGGGTCAAATAAAGATGGAAGAGATGCGTTTTAGCCATATTTTGGCTAAGGACTCTGCTGCTTGTATTGAGTATTATTATTATTGTAATAATATATTATTAGGAATAATTCTATCTATAAAGACAGGAAGGTCACTTTTATAAGTATCTTTGGAAACAACATCTGCTTAAATGCCTTAAATGATGTAGATCAATTTAATCATGAGTTGTTTCATGATATTCATCATATTGTTTATATGTTTTGATTTACTATGCATTTGTACAGGTCAGTTTGATATTCAAAAACCAGGATGTCCAGTACTGTCATACCCATGAACTCTTCAACACTCGTCATTCAGTTTCAACCACCAACTCAAACAAATCCTGCTACGACAACGACAAATGCTCCTGTGCCTGTTTATGTACAACAGGTGGCAGGAGTTTCACCTCTTCATGGACTTCAGGCATTTCTGAAAGGCCAACCGAAAGCCCTTGGGGTGAGAAATGTCTCATAAACACAATATTTTTCTAGTACAATCATAAGTCCATAACTACAGCTGCCATACATGTATATTATATATTGTTCCACTAAATGAAAGACTCTTTCTGCATTTTTTTGTCTCTCACAGACGGTCCAGATAATGATCGGTGTGCTGACTCTCCTGTTTGGCATTGTGTCTACAGCTTGTGCAGAGCTTCTCTTTGTCTATAGTGGTATTTCTTACTGGGGATCTCTCATTGTAAGAAACTATTATACAATGAAGTGTTCTGTCTTTCATAATACAAGCTACATATTCCAACACAAGCCTCAGTTTTTGTCTTTCTCTCTCCTCTCAGTATATTACGGCAGGCGCACTCTCCGTTGCTGCAGAAAAAAAAATTCATTCACCCTCCAATTTGTGTCTGGTATGTACACAACACTTTACTTTTACTGGAAGTACAGAAATAGTGTTCTGTTAATTTGCTAATGCTAATTTTCTTTACTGGCTTATTCTGATTTATTCTTGTCTTTTTCCTGCCCTAAAAGTATATGGGCATCAATGACCATAATTTATAGAGACCCTAAACTTGTCAGGAAAATCCCAAATGTGTGCATCTATTCAGGCACACAGACACATAACACTAGGTTGTGCAATAATAATATTATTTGCCATTTTGAGTAACTGCTAGAAACCATTTTTCCTCTTGAATCTTATCTGTTTCAAATTCTATAAAAGTCTATAAAAATATCTGCCATTTTAAATTTTGTGAGGGGAAAACTGAATAAATAAATAAAAAGCTGTTGGTCCAAACTTCGCTAAATGCACACTTCAGCCAGGGATATTGCTGGCAAAAAAAAAAAAAAAAATTTAATTAAAGTATTGTGATAATTTTTGAGAAGTCACACCAAATTATGTCAAAGTTGCACCTATAGGAGGCGCTGCAACTCCTTAACAGTATAAATGTAGGATCGGTACACTATGAATCCTCTTTGGTGGATGTGGTAACATAATATGACTGGGATACATAAAAAATATGGCTACTAAATCTATGGTCAGGTTTTGAAGAATGCTTCTTATTTGTCTTCTGGTAGGTTAAATGCAATTAAGATGATATGAAGAGTTCAGATGCAAAACCAGCTAAATCCATCAGACTACTTTTCTTTTAAATGAGCATTTTTTTTTTTATCAGGCTCCTATGTTCAGGTTCAGTAGTGTCATTTTAAAGGCACTGATAAGGTTATTAGTTAGTGAATAAAATAACTTTTTTTCAAAAATGTCACTTTAAACAGTTAATTGGGTTTTAACAATTTGGATTTTCTTTTGTCTCAAAATCAGCTAAATCCAATTGTTTTTTTTTTTTTTTTTTTTTTGGCAAAAACCTTTTAATCCACCTCTTTGGGACAAGATATAGCAAATAGTTGAAAAATCACTAAAGGTGCAACTAAACACTGAAAAAGGTGAGAGCACAATTATTTAAACACTAAACAGTAGACAGGTCTCTTTACACGGGGGTTGAATGAGATCTGTGATTATTTGCCAATCCCACCCCATTTCTCTGTAGTCACACTTCTGCCCTGTCTGAATAAAGGGCAAAAAGCCCAAAAACAAAAAGAAAGATTCACACAGTATAAACCACAATGGCACAAAATGGCAGCACACCTTTTGTAACAATACAAAAAATAGACGTTACGCAAACAACCCAACAATAATACATTAAAAATGCATAAATCTCAAGTAAGTGCATTAAGTCAGTAACATTAATGTGAATTATTAAAATATCTAGTGTCATTTCTGATATTTGGGATTTAGATTCAAGTAGAACAATGTAAACATTGCAAACACTGTTTGTAAACAAATCTTATTAGATTCAAATAGTGTAGTTTATAATTGTAACAGGACTCTTGGGAAGTGTGATAGATCCAGATGCGAGCTTTATTAAACACAGTGTAGTCAAGACAGGCAGGGTCGATATCCAAACAAACAGTAACACGTAGGCGAGACAAAAGCAAAATTCAAAATAAACAGGCAGAAGGTCAAAGTCCAAGTGAGCAGTCCAAAGAAGCAAAATAAACAAGGCTACGAAACTAGGCAAGACTATGGCAATGAAACAAATCAAAACTATTGCAAAAACAAGGCAAAACTATGACAAAGAAACAAAACCGTGGAAAATAACAAAACAAGGCAAGGAAATCAGGGAAAACGCTTAGTAGAATCCACAGGCAAAACAATACTTCACAAGGCCTGTTTGGTATAGGCCTCCTTTAATGGTCAGTAACCCAAGAAGCAGCAGAGGGAGCGGTAACAGAGTCAGTAGGTGAGGGCTCCCTCTGCTGGCGTGGCGTTACAATAATCAAGTATGTATGTGAGAAAAACTTCTTTCAACTTCTCAGTGTGTAAACATTAAAATTCTAGTCGGAATAAAAATGTCAATATTCACCATGTCCATTACTATCCTAATGCGCTATGTGCAACTATTATAAAAAAGCTTATTTGATTCAAATGGTGTAGTGTACAGTCAAGTAGGACAGTGCAAAACATTCTGAAACATCGATTCTGTGCAAAATATGCATTTAGCACAAAATGCTTTTCAGACTTAAGTAGTGTAAAATAACAGTATATCGTGTAACTCAAGTATAAGAAAATTCAGATATTGTATTGTAAAAACCGGTATTCTGAAATTTTAAAAGGCCTAAACAGCTGTCTTAAACTTACATGTTCCCATATAAACTGCATATCAGATTCAAGTACAATACAATACTTCATGAAATGTAAAACAGCATTAAGATAACAATAAATAACATGAATGGGACTTGACCTCATAGTTAAGTGCCAAGATCTTACAACGACTTACACTAGCAAATAAAACATGCACAGTACTTTTCTCTCAGACACTTTGAGATGCTGGTATTCATTCATCCTCACCATCCTCAAGGTCTTCAATATCCTTGTCGCCATCACTTGCCAGGTTGTTTTCATAGAACTCTTGCACAGCTTTTGGCACTCCCAACTCACCCAGCAGCTTCAAGACATCAGTCCTCTTTGCTTCCTTGACGCAGTTGACATCTGGAGGAGCCGGCTTGAACTGACACCATCTCTTACCTCGCTTCAGCACAGAGTGCTGGCAAAATTCACCAGCAAACACAGGCTTAAACCCCAGCTTATCTCCAGAGATTTGCAGCACTCTTGCTTCACTTATTTTGAATGATCTCTGAGCTGCTGTAAACCTGGCTGCTGCTTCTTTGAAGTCATAGCACTGCCAGTCCTTTCCATATCGATAGACAGTGCCATGCTTCTGCAAAATGTTGTTATACTCTTCCGGCAACAGAATAGTTGTCTGCTTCTGGATATCTTGCTCAATCCTTCCAAACACTCTGTCAGCTGGAAGGAAACTGTGCCCTCGTATAGGAAAGAAGTATGTGATGTTGAGCTGAGGGTACAGCTGAGAATGCAGGGCAAACAACATTGACAGAACATTAATGTTTTTATTCTGGCCGTAGCAAGAGTCGGAGAACAGGTGGAGGCCCTGACACTGGTGCAGAACATCTCTAGCCACTGTGGTGAAGTAGTGTTGTAGAGCTGAGGCGACAATGTCACTGTCCTTTGAATTCTCATATTCCAGCCAGGTGTACAGATCTTATGCCAACTCTGGGGTTCTCCTCTGCCATGGTGACGAACCACACCGAATACATAAAAGTATACCTGGTGTGAGTAATACGTTTGACAAATAGCAGACCTAGGAAGGACCAGGTTCTCCATTATGTCGAAGCAGACAGTGAATGTATCACCCACATCATTTAGTGTGTCATAAAACTGACGGGCTTGGCGACGGTGAAGTACGCCACTTTTCTTCTGCAGACAGGTCAGGATCTTTGATTGCAACGCGGAATTTGACACACGAAGAGCACACATCCTTGGCAGGATGACCAAAGGCCAGGTTGAAGTCATATACAAAGATGCTCCAGTAGAGTGAGTAGGAAACTTGTTGATGAATCTGCTCAAGAAACATCTGATGCATTTTTGCCACACTCAAGTCACTCGGCAGGAACTTTCTCCCAGGTGCACCACGGCGGGCATAGTGGCTTGCTCTACAGTTAAAAGACTGTATGTGCTTTCGAACCATGTCCTTCTTTACAGTTAGCTCTTCTTTTTCCCTGGATCTTTTTCCAGCGATTTTCGGGACGTGCTTTGCCGTTCTCAAGCCAGTACTTTGCAATTCCATGGATTCAAAAAGATCTGTCTATCTATCTATCTATCTATCTATCTATACACTACTCACACAATTTCAAATTGAATTGACAACAGTCATTGTTTATTATTCTTTTGCAAAGGTCTACTCATATTAAATGCTCTCCCCAATTAAATGCTCTCCCGATGTACAATATTAAAATATGTATGTGTAGTTTTATTTACTTATCTTTTTTGTCTTTTTCATTTTTGTCACCTGAACAAATTCCTTGTACGTGCAAACGTACTTGGCAAAAATGCTTTTTCTGATTCTGACAAATTTAAATTTAACAAATTTAGGTAGGTTAATTCTTTTGATACCGCAGAGAGAGTCATTACCAGATAATAACTGCTGAAAAATAGCTGTGTACTGTGCACGCAATAGAGGAAGATAATTGGATAAACATGGCTTTGACCACGTACCATAATAATAGTAATAAAAATAATAATAAGTCACTACTGCAAAGAATAGGAAAAACTATTAACTATTGTAATGAGGAAATCTTTGTACTTACAGAAAATGCGCAGGAATGAAGCCTGGCAGATAGGAACTTTAGTTTCATCTTCTTTTAAAACAGCATACTTAATCGATACATCTCTTTGTCATCTCTTCTCTTCAGCCTTCACTTGTTGCCTCCTCCGTTTACATGGCATAATATCCATATGAGACAGAAGAATGGCATCTTTGTCACTGGTGAAGTAGAGCTGTTGTTTGATGTATAATATATCGGATTCCTTCAAAGTGACAAAACTGCACGAAGAACTGTTATGAGTGCAAGCTACACTTGCGACCATGCTATTTCCACTGTATCTATTTTCTTTTGCCTTACAACGGGCAGAGTTTTGAGGTAAATGTCGTTTTCTTTTGCCATTCGATGTCAGTAGGACAGGCTCATCCATTTCATCGTACTCCATCTTAAAATGTAAAAAAATCGCAATCTGAATCTGAATATAAAACAATCTCCACAAAATCCAAGTACTGCTCACTGCAGAGCCGAATGGCCTCCAGTTCCCCCTCTCTGGATGTCCAGCTCCACCTCTGTGTGAACTAATGGGTGGAGTTATGTTTAGGATAGGGTAAGGGGGTAGGGTTAGGGTGTGGTTAGGTGTCTATCTCCACCTATTACCTCCAGCGAGGGGGAGCTAGAGCTCCAGCTCCTCCCATTTGGCTCTGCAGCGAGCACCCTCTCACAAAATCTCCTCAGCGCGCCGCTATTGAAACCGCTCAAAATCATATGATTCGACTCGCGCCCTCTGATTGGTTCTCGGAACATAGCGGCTTTTGCTGCCAAAGGGAAGTGGCGTTTAGAGGCTTTTGCAAACAAACCGATATTTCCCAATGGGCTGAGCTGGGATTTAGGGGATTTGAAGCAAAAATATTTGTTGAACGTATACTATGTGCAGAAAACATCCACTCAATGTCATTATCTCATTTTTGACGGAGGTGGCGTTAGCGGCTTTTGCATCTGAAATCTTCATATTTCTTCCACAATTTTTGTATATAGTGCAGAAGACTTACTAAATCCTTTTTTAACAAGAAAATTTATTTCTATTCTGGTTTCTTTTTATCTGGAACAATAAAGCCCCAAAGATTTCCAAACAGAAACTCTAAATCCAAAACACAAGAATGGCTCCCTCTACCTCATTTTCTTTATTATTACCGGGCTGCAAATTTTGAGCTGCAAATGATGAATCTACACTCATTTGAAATTGACCTATGATATCCTATGGTATGTGATTTATTTAGAATTCACATACACGGCATTATCTCATGATCACATATTTTATAACTGTAATAATGATACAGAGCATTTTTTTGGAACTAACAGTAAGAGAGAGGATTTCTAGTTGTTTCTAGATTTCCTTTTTACACCGGTATATTTGCCATAAGCTAAAAAATCCGAGAAGATTGACTGGACTTTGCTGTAAAAACCACATTAGATTTAAAAAGACACATTTGAATTTCATCACTTTATTATCCACATGAGCCACTGGTTCTTGGACTCTGATGATTGCTGCTTTTCTAACTACATTAACATGTTAACACACGTTTTGAAGCTCTTGCTAATTTATTAACCTGCTTTATGTTTTGTTTTTGTTTTTCTGCCTACAGGTGAACGCTTCACTCGGAATGAACATTTTCAGCACTATAACCGCAGGCATCGCCATTATTTTACTTTCAGTGGATTTGGTTATAGGGCCAGACCGTTACTTCAGCTATTATGACCATCCTGACCGTCCTGAATTAAAGGAAGCGTATGAGGAATGTCTTCAACTTTTATATTCACTAGGGATGCACCGAAATTGCACGTTCGGTTTTTGGCCAAAGAGAAAAATGGCCGAAAATATGAGCTGAAATATTTACGTTTGTTTGGTAATTACTGCTAAGAACGCTTTCAGTTTCACAACAGATCTAAGATAAAAAAAGCTATTTTCCACTACTGAGTTTGTCAAATTTATGTCAAAAATCACTCCCAAATGTTTGGCATGTGTATGAGAATTCACAGATGGACCCAAAGGATGGTCCACAAAGGACCCAAATGGTTATTTATTTGTATAATGGAAGTCCAAAATCTATAATTTCAGTTTTGGAGTCATTTTTACTAAATACACGCAGTGAAACATTAGCAATAAAAAGGACAGTTATTTATTTAAATGAATCATACAAC
>NW_026127588.1:0-19910 GCF_022985175.1 Labeo rohita
TCAAGTAAAAGTGAAAGACTACTTACGTCTCTCTGTGTTGACCGTTACCTTCTGCAACTGCCTGTTCCTGGGTACAGCTGCATTGATATACTCCTTAAAGGTAAGGAATTTGAAACTAACATTATAAGCAATGGCTCAGGTCAAACCTGACTCAGAAACTTTTGACTTTTGACTTTTCAATTCAAAGAGCCATATATTTGCCATATATTATCATCAAATGGCAGTTAGATATCATGAAAGAAAAAAAAAGTTTGTGTTTTTATATTCACAGGCAATAAACAGAAAAAGTAAGAGAGATGTCAAAGGAGCAAAGAAATTCAGCCGCCGTGCTCGGGCTGCCAATATTTGTGCCGTCATTACAACCATCACCACCATAATTGTTGCTTCTGTTGCCATTGTAATTGTTAAGATTGGAAGATGTTATGTCATTTAAATTTTCAGATCATTACAATCAAACATCAACAACAAAACATGTAGCTCTGGCTATACAATACAATGATGTCATCTACATTCATCTTCATTAGTTTAGTATCAAAATGTTTTCCTTTTTTTTGTTACTGTTTGATGCTTATTAATAAACATTACCTTCAGTTGTACATCTTTGTCTTTTCATTGGATGTTTGGTAAGAGAAGTATACTGACATTTTACACATAGAATATTATATAGTTATGCACATAAACACATATATGCACATTATAGCACATAATATACACACACGCATACACATACATACAGTTTTCAGGCAGTAAAAAGAGCAAAACTAATAAATTATGAATGAGAATGTTTGTGAAGTGAAAAGGAAGAATAGAAATAAAAATGATTATTAATAGATCTTGCACTGTAAAAAGTGATTAGTTGACTTAACTTAAAAATTGAGGAAACCCATTGCCTTAAAATTATTAAGTAAATAATAATTTTACAAAATAAGTTAAGTGAACTGTCAAGTTAACTTATTTTTTAATGTGGTTTTTGAACAAGGCAGTAATTGCTCTGTGTCACTGTGATTATCTGGCGCAGTAATACACAGCTGTGTCCTCAGTCTGCATATTCTGTCCTCGTAGAGTCACTGTGTTGCTGGAAGTGTCTCTGGAAACTTGAAATCTACTTTTCAGTTTATCACTGTAATATGTGTTACCATCACCACATATGAATCCAACCCATTCCAAGGTTTTTCCTGCAGGCTGACGAATGAAGCCACTGCAGTAGCTGCTGTCAGTCAGTGAATATCCAGAGATTTTACAGGGCAGTGTCAAAACCTGACCAGGACTTAAGACAAGAGATTCAGTCTGGGTCAGTTCAACACAGTGGACACCTGAGGGGGAAAAATGTAGCCAGATATGTTAGAGCTATGACAACATTATGTATAACCATGAGTGTTTTTAATATGAAGTATCTCTATAAAAGCTATAAAGACTTACGAGAAACAGCTGCCAGCAGCAGCAACAACCAGAGAGATGAGGAGATCATGGTTTGAGACGTGTGAGAACAAGCTGCTTCTTTTCATCTTAATACTCAAATAAAGAGGAGGAGGAGGAATATTTGCATACAGTTCTGTATATGCAACCCAGTAAATGAGTATCTACATTTTTGTTTTTGTTTTAACATCTCTTTCAGAAGGACAGGAATGGATCTGTGACATTACCAACAGAGCACATTTAATTCAACTAGATTTTTTTCTTTCATTCACGTTCACTTAAGGTCATTCATGACATATGTATCAGCAATCATGGCTTTTAAATTTATAAACAATTTATAATATTATATCTATCAAAGTATGAAGATACCAAAACTTGTAACTATTTGGTAGGCAGTAAGTGTTTACTTAAAAAGATGTGTTCAGTGAGTAGAGCAGCTGCTCCTCGACAGTAACAGACACTTTAATACACACTGGAAAAGACTGAATGTGGTATTACTAGCATTATTGTAGTAAAAAAGATCAATAAGAAATATTTTTTTTCGTATGAGCTTCATAAGAATAAATTTGTAAATAAACAGTACAATGATGACAGTATCAGTAATAATATCTAGACTGCCTGAAAGATTTGAAATGTGTAAATGATAAAAATTGTCTTCACTATCATTAAATAATCAACCATGGCTTTTAAATTAGCTTATATTCCAGGTAAATCCATGTAAAAATGGGCCAGTTTATCATCCATTAGGATAAAATGTCTTTGGTCTGTTTCTTTGGATCAGAGTTATACTGTGCTGCAGCGCCATCTTCAGTTTTTCTTTTTTTTTTTCTCCCAGAAATGTTTTTGTACAGCTCTGTGCATGTTTGCATCATTGTGTTCATCCTGCACAGTAATATACAGCTGTATCTTCTGTTGTCAGACCAGAGAGTTTCAGATACACCATGCTGTTTGAATTATCTCTAGTGATCTCTGTTCGTCCCTCAACACTTTTAGCATACACTGTTTTACTGGCGTCATTCCCAATAACCCCCATCCAGATGAATGTTTGTCCTGTTGTCTGTCTGATCCAGTTCATGGCATTTGTTCCAAAACTAAAACCAGATCCTTTACACGAGAGATTCAAAGTTTCTCCAGGTTTTTTTGGTGACAGGACTTGATGGGATGGACTCCAGGTTCTGGCCATTAACACCTAAAACAACTGAAAGATATAATGACCCATCAGCATTATCATATACAGTCCATCCATTAATGAAATCTGAAGCTGGAAAATAAATATGAATACAAAAAACAGATTGCATACATACTAGTAAAGCACATCAAGAGAAAAAAGGGGACTGAAATGTGAGCCATTTCAAATGATACAGGATGTTCAACTACAATGACACTGAATGCTGCTGGTAGAAATACTGTATGTAATGTCATTTACATTTGGGTGGAGCTTTAAAATCTAATATAATATTAAGATTTATTGGACTGGTGAGCGGCTACCAACTGAATATTTTCCACTAGTTCTGTGGCTTTTAAGAATCTGTAAATTATTTTGGCCCATTCATCCAATGATTATACATCCATTACATCAATTTGTCATCATGACACTTTCATATTTTTTAAGTGTTTATTTTCTTAATATTGGCACAAATGATGCATTACTTGGTGATAAATGATGTTTTACTTCATTATAAGGCTTTTTTATAGAATTTTGTTGAGTAGGCTGAATTAATGTCTATAATGTCATTATGACATTTGAAAACCTTTTGTGTTTCTGTGAAAATCAGACTGTTAAGGAAAACAATCTGAAAAATTTTAATTTGTTTAATTGATTATGATGTTTTTGTTCAGGGAGTCTGTTGGTGTCTGTCACTGTGTGTCTCTGGCACAATAATACACAGCTGTGTCTTCAGCTTTCATATTCTTTCCTTGCAGTGTTATTGTGTTACTGGAAGTGTCTCTGGTGATACTGAACTTGCTTTTCAGTGAATCCTTGTAGGCTAAGTCTCCATCATCTTCAATTAATCCAATCCACTCCAGAGCTTTTCCTGCAGGCTGACGAATCCAGGCTGTATCATAGCTTGTAACTGAATATGAGACTTTACAGTTGATAGTGAGAGTGGCATCAGGACGGACAGTCAGAGACTCAGGCTGAGTGAGTTCATATGAATCAATACCTGTATCAAATCAAATAATACTCTTAATAAGAAAGCATGACATTTAAAACATGACTTTTACCAACAAAATTACATATAATACAGAAAGTAAACTAAACTTACAGGATATCACTGCCAGAAGCAACAGTAAAGATGAAGAGATCATGGTTTGTTTCACAGCACAGTTTGAATGAACTGAAGTGATTCTTCACTCCCTCTAGTGATCAGATGAATGTATAAACTGACTCATGTCTGCTGTTTAAATATGCAACAGGACATTTACATAATCATACAGAGCTACTAATCAAATCTACATGCTACAAAAATATTCATATTAGAGTTTATATCATTTATTGCTCTCATTAGAGATGACATGTTCTGTTTAGACATTTTTCTCTTGTGGACATGAATGGATTATACATTTTTGTCTCAATTTTTTTAAGGTCTTGATATAACTAAGGTAAATCTTGGTAAATATGGGCCAGTATATCATTAATTACGAAAAGATGTCTTTTGTCTGTTCCTTTGGATCAGAGTTGTACTGTGCTTCAGCACCATCTGCTGTTTTTTATTTTTTTTTTATCTTATTTTCCTCACTTGCATGTTTTTGTACAGCTCCATGTTTTTTTGCATCATTGTGTGTTTCTTGCACAGTAATATACAGCTGTATCTTCTGTTGTCAGACCAGAGAGTTTCAGATACGTCATGCTGTTTGAATTATCTCTAGTGATCTCTATTCGTCCCTCCACACTTTTAGCATACACTGTTTTACTGGCGTCACTCCAGATAGTACCAATCCAGTTCAGTGCTTTCCCTGCTGGCTGTCTGATCCAGTGCATGCCGTGCTGTCCAAAATTAAATCAAGATCCTTTACATGAGAGATTCAAAGTTTCTCCAGGTTTTTTGGTGACAGGACTTGATGGGATGGACTCCACGTTCTGGCCATTAACACCTAAAACAAAAGGTTATAATGGCTTGTCAGCATTATCATATACAGTACATCTATTAATCCATTAATAAAATCTGAAGCCAGAATCAAATATTAATACACAGACAAACAGATTGCCTATACATACTAGTAAAGCACATCAGGAGAAAAAAGAAGAATGAAATGTGAGCCATTTCATATGATGCAGGAAGATCAACTGCTACAATGTCATTGAACGCTGCTGGTAGAAATACTTTAATGTCATTTACATTTGGGTGGAGCTTTAACATCTAATTTATAAAATATGCCACTATTAGTATTAAATAGTGGTAATTACATATAATTATAATATTAAATTACCATAATATTTTGTTTGTAATTTAATTTCCATTGAAAGAAAATTTTTCTTTTTTTACCCATTATATCAGTCTGAATTTTTAATCTCTTCAACCATATTTGAATGAAAATGTTCACAAGTTCTATTTTTTTTTTTTTTCTATTTTAACAATTTCAGTAGTTCTAGAATTATTACGATGTTGCTTATGAAACAATATTGTGTTTCTGGCTACTACTGTTAAACAAGAAGATGACCTATGAATCTTATCTTCCACATATTGTAAAGAAGTAGCAAATAATCAGATGATCAGATGAATGTATAAACTGACTCATGCTTGCTGTTTAAAAATGCAACAGGAGATTTACATAATCATAAAGAGCCTTTAATGAATAACTTCACATACATCACACTGTCCTGAACATTGTTTTAAACAAGGCTTTTAGTTTTGAATTTAATAAAGTTATTATTTACATGGATAGAGTCTATGAGCAGAAAATGAAAACAGTTTATGACTGTAAGTAATTAAATGTTTTTGAAGAACAGCTAAACATTTATCATTTATCGCTTATATCAAGACATTTATGCCATTAAATTGAGAAATGTTCACTAGCTGAAAAAAAGTTTACTTTTTTCTATTTTATTTTACTTTGATTAAAATGTATTTCAAGTAATAATGTTTTCTTTTATGGTTTTACTTTTAGTTGACTGTAATAACACTGATTCTGAAAGTATGGTTCTGTTGGACCTACATCAGAAAGATGATAAATCATTAAATTATGTTAGCAATTTGTTTTAATATGTTGCATTGATCCTTCAACATCCCTGATCTGCTAAAATCTGTTTTTCATGAAGGCAGAGAGTGCCCTCTATTGTATCAGCAGTATTCTCATCAAAGATTAATAATTTTGACTTTAACTTTCACTTTATAACTGACTATACATATAAAACAGTTACATAATCTAAAAATGTCCTTCATGTCATGTGGTAACTTCTAATGAATTGGTTGTTTTCAAGTCAAAAATATTATTTAATCTGATTAAACCAAATTGATTGTACATTTAGGTTACATCAACAATGGAAATCATTTCTCAGACATTTGTTGGACTGTAAAACACTGTAAGTAAGAGTCATTTTCGTAATCTTACAGTATGGGGGACTTTTTATTGCTTGTTTCATTCAAGATGTTTTTGAGCAGAACTGCTTGTGTTTTGTATAACTGTGTTTTCTCTCTCTGGCGCAGTAATACACAGTAGGTGGCGACAAGTGACTGTGTTTATGAGTGAATCATTGAGTCATTCATCAGTCTGATCCGTTCAAAAACCCTGATTCATTCAGGATTCAGGAAGTAAATGCCACTGTGTTAGAGAAGTGATGGTTATTTTCTGCCTTGGCATCGTTTGGAGCTATTTTCATTGACTGAGCAATTAACTGGCAACACTGTGTCTAAAAGACAAGTTACTCAATATTAATTTAATATTTATCAAACTGTATAAAACTCTTTTCTTATGAATATAACTACGGCTGTGATAATGTGCGTCTGGACGAATCTCAGCTGTACTCTACTGATAACAACCCTCTTGCTTGGCTGATACTGTTCAGTTAGTAATTATGCGATGCTGATTGTCACCTTGATCGTGGTTCAGTAACGTGCAGTTAGGTCATGATCCTCTGCAGGGTTAATAAATGGCCGGATCACAGCATTTCGTAGTTTGCGTGCATAAGAATAGCTCTTCAAGCACATTGAGGCAGTGTTGTATTGGAAACACTTGAAGGTTAACATTGCATATTTTAATTACAACCTAACAATCCCTTAACAAAAAGAAGTATACTTCAAGTTTATTTTATAAAGTATACTTCAGTAAAGTTCAAGTATATTTTTAAGTATACTTTATGTAGTAAGTATACAAATATCAGTGTACTAGTCGTATACTTTTAAATGTACTATTCTAATACTCCTTGGGACTAAATTGGCCCACTTTCTAGTATATAAAAGTATACTTTAAGTATACTTTAAGTATAGCAGTAGTAAACTAGTAGTAAACAGTAGTTTTCAGTTTGTACTGCAAGTATACTTCAAGTGAACTTATAGGTGTACCGATAGTTTACTAATTAAATACTTTTTTATGCATTTTAGTGCACTTTGAAGTATAGTCTCAGTAAACTACTAGTTTAGTAGTTTTATACTGCATGTTTACTCATACTCACTTTTTTGTGAACTTTAAATCATACTTTAAGTATACTACTATGTCCCTATTTAGGTGTTAATTTGTGTATATTTTCTTATATGAATACCTGAACATACAAACCATAATGAATAAATTAGCATAATATGTAGATAATACCGTCTTTGTAAAATATTTTACAAAACTAATACATCCAGAAAATGGATATAAGTAGCTAAAAAGAATCTAGGCCTCAAAACTAGATACACAACCCTCAAGAACGGTGGCAGTCAGCAAATATTAAAAAGATGAAGTCTTCACATCACAGTGCAACAAATAACTAACAATAATGACAAAACAACAACAAAAAAGTTTAAATGAAGTCAGCAAACAGCAAAACAATAATCCTATAACAGTAACTGGATAATTTTTTTATGCTGCAATGCATGCTGGGAACTTACAACGCCTTAAAATGTCAACAGTATGAAATTCTTTGTTCAGACAATTGTGTTTGACTGGGACAGCATTTGTGGTAATTTTGTTGGTCTGACAAGGGTTTTTATATAGTTTCAAGAAAATTTTTGTATTTTTGCATTTTTTTGTATTTGAGACTTTTGTAAAATGGAAAATATGTGTTTGCATCTGTTTTGGTTTCTTTTTCACTTGTGTTTTGGAAATTCTGTACAGAAGATGTGTAATAGCGTCTCTCATGTATAAAAATGACAACACGGATTCTCAGAGCACAAGTATAGCCCTGATAGTATGTTTGTATAGTATATTTAGTATAAGTATATTGATAGCATATTTACTATAAGTATAGTATATTTAGACTTTTTCTAAGTATAAGTCAAATATACTTAAATGTTATAACTTCTTTTTTGTAAGGGATGTTAGAAAGTTCATTATAATTGAATATTTATATGCAATGCAGTGTGGCTGGTTAGTCAATATTCATCATCTGTATGTGAATGAGGAAGTAGTTTTTGTATTGCTTTGACACTGAATTCATTCACAGTGACTCTCTTACACAGTAATACACAGCAGTGTCTTCAGTCTTGAGGCTGTTCATCTATAGGTACAGTTGACTGCTGGAATCATCTCTGGACACTGTGAACCTGCCCTGAACTGACTGGGAATAGTAGATCGGAGAACTGGATGTGTCGATGTATGCAATCCACTCCAGTCCTTTTCCAGGGCTCTGTCTGATCCAGCTCAGACGGAGGCCACTGAAAGTAACTCCAGTTATTGTACATGTAAGTCTGTGAGATTCTCCTGGTTTTTTAGCCACTGCTTCAGACTGAGTGAATGTCTGACATTCAATACCTGTGGAAAAAGAAACAATATTACATGTAATGAAGTATAATCTTACATTTTTGCACTATTGTTATGTAGTGACTTACATGGTAAAACTGTCAGAATTACAAATATAAAAAACATTTTTAACATGGTGTATGTTAATTTAAACCAGAAAGATAGTCTTTGTTTCCAGAGTTTAGATATGTGTTCAGATCACAAAGATGCACGTCACATTTAAAGAAGTAAGGTGATTTACATATTCAAATCAGAGAAATGATGATATAAAATACTGATACATGTTTAGTCCAGATTATGATTTTTGTGGTTAATGTCTGATCTATATTTCTATATTCCTCTCATCAGGAGTATTGATAAAGAACATCTGACAGCAACAAGTTTCTATGCACTTATATTATATATATATATATATATATTAGGGGTGTGCAAAGCAGCCGGTATTTGTATCTGTATTTGTATTTGTTGATGGGAAAAGTATTTGTATTTGTATTTGTATTTGTATTCGAGTAAAATTCAAAATAGGCGTAAAAATCCTGTTTTTTTGCGTTACACTTCTACACACTTTTTTTGGCTGGTGGAGGACCAAGAGATGGCTCAGCAGCAGCCACACTCTTTTCTGTTTGTGAGGAGTTTCAACTAAGTTAATGAGTGACGGGAAGCTATGCTAAGGTTAACTGGGGAGTCGCTCTCTAAACGTGGGGTATTAAAATTGCTTTTGAATGCGCGCGCGCGTTTTACTTTCGGTTTCGTTTTAACGATGGCGCTAAACTCTCTGCGGTGCTGAGCGTGCATTCTACAATACAAGACATTAATTTAACAAAACTATTTAAAAGTGGTGGGACACAAACGGGATTTTGAAAAGTGTGTCCCCAGTGGAAATTACGCCCCTGCGTGAGTGGAGTTATCATTTGATGTGAATGTATGCCAGAACGTGCGCTGTAGCACAAAATATAGTATATTTCTTCAAAAGCAGATTGTGGAGACATTTTAATTCTCCACAATCAAAAATCGTCATATCACACACCCCTAACTACAATGTAGTTTGTGCAAATCTGGAACAGAGGTTGGTTAAGAGAGAAAAAAACGGCCGGTTCCGAGTTTCAGCGGAGCGCAGTGTCAGTGACAGGGAGTGATTGACGACTAATATCTAAATTCTGCATTAAAGTTAAGAATGTAAAGATCAAGTTTAGTTAGTTATGTAATGTTGGAGAGAACGGCGAAACTGTCACTGTATCAGCTCACAGCATTCTGGGCAGTATTAGGCTAGCGAAAGTTTTGTAAAGAAATAAAAACAAGTCGCACCACAATACTTTCTCGCACTCGCACAAATGCTTCCGAATATATTTTGAGGTCTAGCAGATTAAATTTTGGGAGCATATGCGACCAAAACGGTCGCAATTTCGAGCCCTGCCCCCAACCCCCTCCGACTCCTGAATGTCACTCACTCACTCACTCACTCATGCGGGCATGCACTGCGGTCTCATGAGGAAACGCAGCTTTTTGATATGAAGTTTTTCTTGTTCCCGAATACAAATATTTTTTTTAAGTATTTGTTCGAAATAAGTATTTGTAAAAAGCACGCTATTTGTGCCTTTCCGAATACCGTATTCGGGTTCGGCTCCACCCCTAATATATATATATGTATATGTATGTATGTATGAGTATTTTTTTTACATTTCATCCAAGATGTTTTAAAGGTGAACTGCTTGTGGGTTATCACTCTGTTTACTCTCGTGCATCATAAGACACTGTTGTGTCCTTCATCATCATATTCTGTCCTTATAGAGTTTTTTTTTTTTTGCTGCTGTATGAGTCTCTGGTAACTTAAAAATTAGTTTTTTTAGTTTGTCACTGTAACGTGTAACCGTGTAGTTTTTTCATTCTCTGCTGCCACCTGTTGACTTCTAGTAACAAGAGCCAGTGTGGTTTTTGTTCAGCTGTACAAGACCTTTGTGTCACTGCGATTCTCTTGCACAGAAATACATGGCTGAGTCTTCTGCTGTCAGACCTGATAGTTTCAGATACACCATACTCTTTGAATTATCTCTGGTGATTTCAATTCGACTTTTGAAGGAGTCAGAGTAGTCATTGCCACTGCCACTACTATGAACACGTCCCATCCACACAAGTGGTTTTCCAGCTTGTTGTCTGATCCAGTGCATGCTACAGCAGCCAAAGCTGAACCCGGATCCTCTACAGGACAGAGTCAGAGTTTCTCCAGGCTTTTTCACAACTGTGCTTTCAATGGACTCCATACTTTGACATTTTATACCTAAAAAGAAGATTCAAATGGCTGATTTCATTTGTAATCTGTTTACTCTAGAATTGATAATAGACATGTAGGAAAACTCACGTTGTAGGCTGAATGAGAGCAGCAGTAAACAGAGTGAATTCTTCATCTTGAAAGTGGTGATGTAACACTTCAGATCCAATCAGCAGCACATAAATACTGAACAGACATTCAGGGTTGTTTTGATTTGCATTGGGAGGGTCACAAGGTGGAATCATGACTCAGGGGCCAAACTTTTAAAGGAACACACTTTTAGCATAACTTAGCATAGATCGTTGAATCCGATTAGACCGTTAGCATCTCACTCAAAAATGACCAAAGAGTTTTGATATTTTTCCTATTTAAAACCTGACTTTCTGTAGTTACTTTGTGTACAAAGACAGACAAAAAATGAAAAGTTGCGATTTTCTGGGTCAATATGGCTAGGAACTATACTCTCATTTTGGTATAATAATCAAGTAACTTTGCTGCCGTACCATGAGTGCAGGAGGTGTCATGATATTACGCAGCCGTCAACTCTGCCTCTACTCTGCTACAGCTCTGCATCTGCACAAACTTAGTGCCGGTCACTTTCAGGTGCTGTGTAATATCATTGCGCCTGCTGCACCCATGGTACAGCAGCAAAGTTCATTGGTTATTACGCCGGAATGAGAGTATAGTACCTAGTTATATCAGCCTAGAAAATCACAACTTTTGATTTTCCATACGTCTTAGTACACAATGTAACTACAGAAGAGTCAAGTTTTAAATAGGAAAAATATAGTCATTATATATGGTCATTTTTGAGCGATTTGCTAATGGTCTAATCAGATTCAATGATCTATGCTAAGCCATGCTAAAAGTGCAAGACCGCAAGACCCGGAGATCAGTTGAATGGATTCGAAAACGGTGAAACTTCAACTCTAGGGGAGTTGAACAATGAGCTTATTTTCAAAAAAAGTGTTCTTTTAAAGAAAAAAAATGACAAACGATTACAACAATTACTTATCTGTACATAGGATAGAAATTAATAAAAACATTTTCTGGATTTTATTTTTGATCTATCTATCTATCTATCTATCTATCTGTCTGTCTGTCTGTCTGTCTAGCAAAACATTTTATTTATTTTTAGATTGCTGATTAAATATTATAAATATATTAAAAACACTTATTTTTATTGTAATGTTTGTTTTTGTACAGGGAGTCTGGTGGCATTTGTCACTGTGTGCTAAAACAATGATTGGGAGAATTACAATTACGAGTATAGTATTTGATTTCATGCTATAACTAGTAGTAAAGACTAAGAGATGAGCGTTTCACACACACTCCGTGCTGCTGTTTATACTGAGGTGGCTACAGCGATGTCCCAACCCACATTAAAGCACATTTATTGCTTAAAATTTGTACACTCTTAACCCGGATTTTGTCTAAACCAAAAAATGTAAGCAGTCATTATGTATTCTTTATTGTTTTTTTTTTAAAAAGTTGTCACTGCTAAAAAATAGTAGTTGTTTGCACTATTTAGACAAATAATTGACTACACTGATCAAGTTAAGAAGACATCACTCAGTATGTTACGTTTTTGAAAAGGGGAGGGGCTTTTTGAAGCAGGTTGCGTGAGCAGAGCTGCTTCACTGAAGAGATGGGTTGACGCGCCAACGGTTAATCTTTGAAAACAACGTGAATCGGTGAGTTTATAAAGAGTATTATCTGCAGATATCTTTCTGAAAAAAAGTGCTAACCCAAAATCTGGACCGATGTTAAACTCTAAAAAGATGACAAAGTGTTAATGTGCAGATAGACGCTTTTTTTTCTGTCGGTTCATGGTTTAGATATAACGTAAACTTTTAATTCAGCTATTTTTTGTCATTTCATATATCGTAACATTATCCAGAGTGTTTTTGTATGTTCACAGTTTAGCTGCAACGTGTTTATTTTGTTAACTTTTCTGCTGGTTCGCACTCATGCATGTAACGTTAAGAGTCCATGCATGTAACTTACACGTGCTTTCCATGTGGCTAATGCTAGCGTTTGTATTTTTTATTTTAAACTAATTGGAAAAAATGCTACTTTAAGTTTTGCATTAGTGATTTTTTATATAGCTGTTAACTTATCGAAACTTGGAATATACAAGATCATTACTTGGTGCCTAACTTTTACAGTGGAATTTTATCTGCAACTTTTTCTAAAAGTTTACTTATGCTCTGTTTTCACAGGTCCATGTGAGAAGATGCAGTGGAAGTGTAAGTTTTGTGAATTTATATGTGACAAAGTATCAAAGTATCTAATGCTCATCAAGGCTATATTTACTTAATCAAAAATACAGAAAAAAACAGTAATATTGCAAAATGTTTTTACAATTTAATTTTTATTTTGTTTTAATATACTATGAAGTATAATTTATTTCTGTGATGCAAAGCTTAATTTTTTATCAGCTGTTACTCCAGTCTTAAGTGTCACATGATCTTTCAGAAATCATTCTAATATGATAAATTTATTATGCGAATTATCAATGTTGAACAGTTGTTCTGTCAACTATTTTTGTGGAACCTGTGATTATTTTTTTCAGGATTCTTTGTTCAATAACAAGGTTTAAAAAAAAAGAAAAAAAAAAAGTTTTGAATAAATAAAAGTTTGGGGTCAGTTTTTTGTTTTATTTATTATTATTTTTTTTTTAGAAATTCATACTTTTATTCACCAAGAATGTGTTCACTTAATAAAAAGTGATAGCACAAATTTACATTGTTAGGCAAGATTTATATTTTGAATAAATGCAGTTTTTTTTTTTTTTTAACCTTGTTATTGAACAAAGAATCCTGAAAAAAATAATCACAGGTTCCACAAAAATAGTTGACGGAGCAAGTGTTCAACACTGATAAATCACATAATAAATTTATCATATTAGAATGACTTCTGAAAGATCATGTGACACTTAAGACTGGAGTAACAGCTGAGGAAAATTCACCACAGAAATTAATTACATTTTATAGTATATAAAAATTAAAAAATATTAAATTGTAAAAACATTTTGCAATATTACGTTTTTTTTCTGTATTTTTGATCAAGTAAATATAGCCTTGATGAGCATTAGATACTTCTTTAAAAAGCATTACAAGTCTTACTGATCCCAAACTTTTGACCGTGTGTGTGTGTGTGATTATTTTTTTTTTTTTTTTTTTTTTTTTTTTTTAACCCTTTTAATGAAGAGTTGAAAAAGCAGTCATAACCAATTCATACATTAGACTATTTGTTTAACATAATTAATAGTTGTTTAATGACTAATGTCTTGAATGTGTTCTGTTGTTAGGACTCTGCTGATGATCATGTGTTCCAAGACCTTGACCTTGGAATCCTCCTTGTTGAGCGTGAAGGTGCTGTGTCTCCGTCCTCTCTGCATCTCAATCCAGCCTCATTTAAGATTGTCATCGAGGGAGAAGTTGTGATTAAAAGCATTAAAGACTTGCCAAAGGCTATGTAGCTTCTCTTTGGACTTACGTATGCACTTCATCTAAGCTACCCCAAACCAATGAAGAACACATTTCAGTTCATCCAGCAGGTACTTCTAATGTTGGGCCACACTGACTTGAAGCCCAGGTTACAGACATTAAAGAACCAGCTTGCAATTTAATTTTGACAGGAGTGGCTGTTTACTGTTCTTGATGTGCACAATTAATCTCTGAGGTGATTCTCTTGTTCCAAATATCCTGTCATTGCTGTAAGTTAAATTAAACCAGTTAAATTAGAAGAGGTTAAAAGAGAAAGAGGTTAAAAGAGAAAGAGGTTAAAAAGAGAAAGAGGTTAAAAGAGAAAATAAAGAGTTAAATTGTACCAGTTTTCTGTGGTAAAAATGTTTAAAATTCACAGGAATCATCTTTGTTTTAAAGAGTTGACTCAAGTTTTAATGCTTATCCAGTTTTAATGCATGTTTAGTCATTCAGAGGGATATGGCATATTGTTGAATACTATGTGTTCATGTTACTGTAAGCAATTTGTACAGTTGTTGACTAGCAAATAAGAATTGTATGTCAAAAAATGTTACTTGTCTTTTGTATGACAAGTTCATACATGGATGAATACACTGTACTGCCTGTTTTTATGAGCAATAAAAACATTGGAATGTGGTTAGTGTAACGAGGGGAACGGGACGAGAGACGAGCGGATCCATATGCATACTTTTATTGATAATTCCAGACAAAGACATGGAAAAACGGGATAGGCCAGGCAAGAGAACTAAACACTGGGAAACAACGAAAACACAATCCAATACTCGGCCGTGAGTGACAGGAAGACCGAGGTATTTATACTGTCTCTGATAGGTCACAGGAGTCGACGCAATAGGCGCAATGGGTGATGGGAGTAGTAGTCCGGGGTGCACAGCAACAGTCTGTGAGAAGTGACAGGGTGAGAGCGACATCTGGCGGTGAGCGGACCACAGGACACGACCAGATTCGTAACATAGCCCCCCCCCAAAGAGCGGCTTCCAGACGCTCCAAACAAACCATAGTCCAGGGGAGCGGTGGGGCGGGGGTTAGACAGAGCAAGGGCCGGAGGGCCAGGTCCCTGCGGAGGACCCGGTGATTGAGACAGGACCGGCAGAGCAGGAACCTTCCAGGGCGGAGCCGGAGGAGCCCACCAGGGCGGAGCCGGAGGCGGAGCAAGAGGTGGAGCAGCCTTCCGGGGCGGAACAGGAATCCGTGTCACGGTCTGGGACCTGGGGAAAGCAGGGACAGAGGAGGCAGACAGAATAGAGGGTGAAGGCGCAGCAGCCCTCCAGGACGGAACGGAAGGCGGAACAGGAGGCGCAGCGGCCCTCCGGGGCGGAACAGGAGGCGCAGCAGCCTTCCGGGGCGGAACAGGAGGCAGAGCAGGAACCTGCGTCATAGACTGGGACCTGGGGAGAACAGTGACAGAGGAGGCAGACAGAATGAGGGGAGAAGCAGAGAGTTTGTAGGGGGGCGCCACCTCCAAGGGAGGATCCACAGCCACGGCTGACACCTCAGGAGGCATTGGCGCGGCTTCTCCAACTGACGGGACCTCTGGAGCAGACTTGGGACCAGACGGGACCTCTGGAGCAGGCTTGAGACCAGACGGGACCCCTGAAGCAGGCTTGTGATCAGACGGGAGCCCTGGCGCAGGCTTGTGATCAGACGGGAGCCCTGGCGCAGGCTTGTGATCAGACGGGAGCTCTGGCGCAGGCTTGTGATCAGACGAGAGCTCTGGCGCAGCCCTGTGATCAGACGGGAGCCCTGGCGCAGGCTTGTGATCAGGCGTGACCTCAGAGGCTGACTTGAGAACGGGCGTGATCTCTGGAGCTGATTCGGGAACAGGCGTGAGCTTAGGAGTTGGCTTGGGATCAGACGCGGTGTTGGCAGGCGCTGACTGGGTTGGACGTGGCGTTGGCAGGCGCTGGCTGGGCTGAAGTGGCGTTAGCAGGCGCTGGCTGGGCTGACGTGGCATTAGCAGGCGCTGGCTGGGCTGACGGGGCGATAGCGGTCATCTTTGCGACAGGCTCTGGCGTGGCGGCCATCTTTGCGACAGGCTCTGGCATGGCGGCCATCTTTGCGACAGGCTCGGGCGTTGCGGCAGCCATCTTGCGTGCAGACTCGGGCGTGGCGGCCGCCATCTTGCGTGCAGACTCGGGCGTGGCGGCAGCCATCTTGCGTGCAGACTCGGGCGTGGCGGCAGCCATCTTGCGTGCAGACTCGGGCGTGGCGGCAGCCATCTTGCGTGCAGACTCGGGCGTGGCGGCAGCCATCTTGCGTGCAGACTCGGGCATGGCGGCAGCCATCTTGTGCAGTGGCTCAAGAAAGATGGCTGTAATTTGACTTGACACAGGAACAAAGTTTTGGCTTGATTTGACACAGGAAACACAGTTTTAACTTGACTTGACTTAGAAACTTGACTTAACTCTGGAAACACAGCTCCAACTTGACTTGACTTAGAAACTTGACTTAACTCAGGAAACGCAGCTGCAACTTGACTTGACTTAGAAACTTGACTTAACTCAGGAAACACAGCTGCACCTTCATATGGCTCAGGTATAGCAGCTGTGACGTGACGGGACTCCGTTTTCGCCGCCATTTTGCGAATGAGCTCCACGTTCGCCGCCATTTCGAGAAGCCGTTCCAACGCGGCCACCCCTGCTTGAGCGTGCTCCAGCAGGGCCGCCGTGTCGTGAGCAGGCCAGGCGGCCGGCGTGTTCGTGGCGTCGCGCTCCGGCGCGGCCGCCATTTTGCGAGCCGGCTCCACAGTAGCCGCCATTATATGAGCGCGCTCCGACGCGCCCGCCACTCCGCGAGCGGGTTGCGCGACCGGCATCACTGGGGTATCGCGTTCCTCATTAGCGACACCCACCGTGAAAGACGAGCCCACAGTCAAATAAGTATACTCCATACCAGGATGATGTCCGTGGAAAAAGTTGCTGGATCCTTGTGTGGCCGAGTATTCTGTAACGAGGGGAACGGGACGAGAGACGAGCGGATCCATATGCATACTTTTATTGATAATTCCAGACAAAGACATGGAAAAACGGGATAGGCCAGGCAAGAGAACTAAACACTGGGAAACAACGAAAACACAATCCAATACTCGGCCGTGAGTGACAGGAAGACCGAGGTATTTATACTGTCTCTGATAGGTCACAGGAGTCGACGCAATAGGCGCAATGGGTGATGGGAGTAGTAGTCCGGGGTGCACAGCAACAGTCTGTGAGAAGTGACAGGGTGAGAGCGACATCTGGCGGTGAGCGGACCACAGGACACGACCAGATTCGTAACAGTTAGTTTATTTCTTTAACTAGTATTATTTCTTAATTATAAGGCATTATGTAATATAACATTTATCAATAGAATTAATATTCAATAAGATTTTTTTAATATAAATTGTACACCAAAAAAAATAGTGTGAACTAATGGTTTTCAGTAAAGACTACTAATGCAAACCTGATTTGTCTACTGCACCCACTAACATTTTTATGTTTATAAAGCTTAACCCGTTTAGTTTTAGATTTGTAAAAACTAATCTTGTTTAGTGCAACGGGTTTCCATGCAAATTTCTAGTAAAGTCAACTAATTCGGGTTAAGAGTGTATAAATTCAACATCATTAAACACAAAAAAATGGTTCAAATTCAAAAATTTTTATACACATGTAATCATGTTCAATATAATCATGCCCACTGCAACTGAATTAGATTTGCAACTCATTTGATGGAATGCATCATATATGTCATGACTTCGGATTGATGGCAATTGTATGTTGCCATTGAGGGAATGTTTTTGCAGTGATTTCCCTTTTTTATGCCACTTTGATTATATAGCAAGTTTATTATATATAGCTTGTCGTATCCGGTGTGTGCAGTAGCTACAGCTAGACAATGAATAGCCTGAGACTTTACAGGAGAGACTCAAAGGTTGACCAGGCTTTAGTTCTTTAGAGTCTGTTTGAGTGAGTTCAATACAGTAGACACCTGGATAGAGAGAAGCATATGAGCTCAAAACAATGTTAAATATGAAAATGAATAACAGTGCTGCAGCATTTTCTGATAACATACTTTGTGTTGCAGAAAAGAGCAGCAACAGTATCCACACAGTCATGATGTTTAATGTATATATATGGTTTTTAGACTGTTGGACTATGAAAAATAAATATTACAAACTTACTGTCAGGCCTGGTAGAGTGTCTGTGTTTCAAGAGACATCGTACACTTTAAATCTGCTGTTCAGTATGTCTCCTCTAAGGTACAAACATCCAACACAGCATTATAGAGCAGGGATAGTAGACTATAAACATCAAAAAAGTGATCCATTTACTTATTCTCGCATTCTTATAAACCTGTATGTATGTACATATACAGGTATTTTTCAGCTGTTTCTGACCATATAATACAAGTCAGTAGATCCAACACAGCAATGGACATCATTGATCTGAATAAATAAAAATATTGAGACATTTTAACAATATATTATTTTGTTCACATTTCAAACCTGTATGACTTCCTTTATTATGATACTTCAGTATTAGTGAAGATGACTGCATGTTTGTAAGTACAGACAGCAGACATATAATGTCTGAAAACTATGAAAATATACCCAAAACTTCCATCTTCAAACATTATTTGAGTTTTGTTATAAAACACATCACAGGTTTCACTGTAGACCACAGCTGTGGCTTGTCTGCTTATTGCAGGAAGTGTTTATCACATTATATGAGCCATTTGTGGTACCATCTACCTGTCACTAACCCTGAGGAATAATTCTGTTCATTAAAGTCAGACAATGGAAGATTTTCAAATTGAAATTCCAGAAATTGAATTTCCAGAAGGAGACTTTTGTGATGTGGAGATGGAAATGGATTATGATTATAAATTAGAGATGGATGATGATAATGGGGAGGGCATAAGATAAAGAATCTGAGACTAAAAGACAATCTTGTCCAAAAGCTGGAAATCCAAAGCACCAAATGCGCCAGTACAACCGCCAGATGCAGCAAAACTGTCAAATCCAGTACAACCGCCAGATGCAGCAAAACCGTCAAATCCAGTACAACCGCCAGATGCAGCAAAACCGTCAAATCCAGTACAACCGCCAGATGCAGCAAAACCGTCAAATCCAGTACAACCGCCAGATGCAGCAAAACCGTCAAATCCAGTAAAACCTCCAAGGTCCTCGCAAAGTCCAAGTAAAAGTGAAAGACTACTTACGCTGTTCTGTGTTCACCATCACCTTCTGCAACTGCCTGTTTCTGGGTACGGCTGCATTGATATGCTCCTTGAAGGTAAGGAATTAGCAACAATTACTAACACATTGTAAGTAATGGCTCAGGTCAAAACTGACTCAGAAACTTACTTTTTGACTCAGAGAGCCATATCTTTGCCATATATTATGATAAAATGGCAGTTAGATTTTGTGGGAAAAAAATCTTTTATTTTTATATTCACAAGCAGTAAACAGCAAGTACAGGAGAGATGTCAAAAGAGCAAAGAAATTCAGCTGTTGTGCTCTGGCTGCCAATATTTGTGCCGTCATTACAACAATCATCACCATAATTGTTGTTTCTGTTGTCGCTGCAATTGTTATGAATAATCCTTATTATTATTACAATGAACCTGGTTATTATAGACGTAGAAAATGTTATATCATTTAAATTTTCAGATCCATCTTCATTCATATATTCATATGCAGTCTACATTCGTCTTCATTAGTTTTGTATAAGAATTTTTCCAATCATGTTATTTTTTTGATGATTAATATTAAACTTTGCATTCAACTGTACATCTTTTCATTGAATGTTTGTCCGTGAGAAGTACACTGATGTTAACCCTTTCACAAACAGATTATTATA
>NW_026127589.1:0-19887 GCF_022985175.1 Labeo rohita
AAACCCCTTTTTTTTTTCCTTAAAAAAACCCCCCCGGGGTGGGGTTTTTTAAAAAAACAACCCAAAAATTTTTGGGGAGAATTTTTTAAACCCCCACTGGGAACCCAAAAGGGGGAAATTCATTTTTCTTTTTCCCCCCCCCGGTCTCGCGATCAGGTGAGCCCTCATTTGCTCGTCAGTCGAGGCAGGATCTAACAGCGTCCTCAATTTATTGATTGACAAGTCCCCTGTTGGGAAAGGGAAAACATGATTTTTTTTTTTAAACTAAATGTGAACATGCATTAATTCATCCCCTCCAAAACAGATTCAGTATTCTTAAAAATGAAAAAAAACAGTGAAATGCAAACTCAGAATATGACACAACCCTCAATAAAAAAACAAATATCCTTTATGTTTTAAACCCCATTTATTAACCAGTGTCTTTGCTGCTGACCTTGTGTCAATTCAACCATACTAATAAGAAAAATTACACTAGATAAACTAACATTTGTCTTCTTTTTTTTTATATAGCTGAAAGTGATCTCCTGCATAAATACACTTTTCTTTCAGCCTAGGAGAATTCATTTCTTTTTTGGTGAAAAAAGGGTTTTTACATTAGAATTGTTTATAAAAAACAAAGAAGCAAGTCCTGCCTAGATTTAAAAAGTAATGCAAAAGAAAGCAAAAAGTAATGTAACGAATTAGTTACTTTTTCGGGGTTTTTTTTAAAAGAAATTTTCCCAACACTGCCAGTCATTACAGTCATTATGTGTTATATAATTGTACTTCTTTACATTATTTAAAATATATTTTTATACTTGAAAAGGTACACATATGCACATGTGACTACACAAAATCTTTATTTTGAAACGGCTGAAACACATGTTCATTGCATAAATATTTAAAATATATTGCAGTAGGTCTACATATAGTTTATAATTAAGATACATATACTTTAAACCAACCTAAAAGCTGTAGCTATTGTAGTACATTCTTAAAAAAGTAAACATAATATACCTGAAGTGTAACCGGATGAACGAGACGAGAGGCGAGCGGATCCATATGCGAGCTTTTATTACATGGGCGAGACAAAGACATAGTCGTGCAGGCAGGGTCGAGACAGGAGCAGACAGGTATATCACAGGCAGTAGAAGAGAATAATCCAGTAAACCAGAGCGATAGTCCAAAAGGCAGGCGGCTAGACAGTCAAAATGAGAAAACCAGGCGGGAAAGACAAAACACTGGGGACTAGGAACTCGGAACAGGAAACTAGGAAAATACTAAGAATACAACAATACAACAATCCGTGAAGTGCACTGGGAAGGACCGGGGCTTTTATAGAACGCCTGATTAGTCACGGGGGCTGACGCAATCAGTGCGGTGGAGGATGGGCGATGCAGTCCGGAGTGTGGTGCAACAGTCAGAGTGAGGTGAGAGTGACATCTGGTGGTGAGCGGACAACGGACACCAACCAGATTCGTGACATAGCCCCCCAAGGAGCAGCTTCCAGACCCTCGAAGGGAACAACAGTCCAGGGGAGCGGTGGGGTGGGAGTGAGACAGGGCGAGGGCTGGAGGGCCAGGTCCATGTGGGGGGCCCAGTGATTGAGGCAGGACCGACAAAGCAGGTACCCTCCAGGGCGGGGCCAGAGGCGGAGCAGGAGCCCTCCAGGGTGGAGGCGGAGCAGGAGCCCTCCAGGGCAGAGCCGGGAGGCGGAGCAGGAGGCGCAGGGAGCCCTCCAGGGCGGAGCCGGAGGCGGAGCAGGAGCCCTCCAGGGCGGAGCAGGAGGTGCAGGAGCCCTCCAGGGCAGAGCCGGGAGGCGCAGGAGCCCTCCAGGGGGCGGAGGCGGAGCAGGAGGCGGAGCAGAAGGCACGGAGCCTTCCAGGGCGGAACAGGAGGCGCCAGGGCCTTCCAGGGCGGAACAGGAGGCGCCAGGGCTGAACAGGAACCCGCATAATGGACAGGGACCTGGGGAGAACAGGGACAGAGGAGGCAGACAGAATAAGGGGAGAAGCAGAGAGACCAAAGGATAACGCCGCCTCCCTAGGAGGATCTACAGCCGAAGCTGACACCTCAGGAGGCATTGGCGCGGCTTCTCCAACAGGGAAGGCCTCTGAGCTGACTCGTGGTCAGACGGGGCCTCTGAGCAGACTTGAGACCAGACGGGACCTCTGGAGCAGACTTGAGACCAGACGGGACCTCTGGAGCAGACGTGAGACCAGACGGGAGCTCTGGGGCAGGCTTGAGACCAGACGGGGAGCTCTGGAGTGGGCTTGAGACCAGACGGGAGCTCTGGAGCAGGCTTGAGATCTGATGTGATCTCAGGGGCGGACTCGTGACCAGACGTGACCTCCGGGGCGGACTTGTGAACAGACGTGACCTTCGGAGTGTAGTGTGCGGCCCACATACTGAGTATGGTGATCGCCATCACACTGGCCGACATGATGTGACTTGACTCTGGGCGGTCAGACGAGACGTGACTGGACTCTGGGCGGTCAGACGAGACGGGACTTGATTCTGGGTGGTCAGACGAGACATGGTGAGGCTCTGGGCCGTCGGACGTGACTTGACTCTGGAATAACAGCAATACCTTGACTTGGCTCAATAAGTGCTGCTGTGACTTGACCTGACACGTGAAGTCCAGCAATGATATGACTTGGCCTATGAGGATCAACGGTGACTTGACCTGGTTCGTGGTGACTGGCTGAGGCCTGACTTGGCTTGTGAACATCAACTGTGACTTGACTAGGCTCGTGGAGATCAGCTGTGGCTTGACTTGGCTCGTGAAGATCAGTAGCGACCTGATTTGACTCATGGAGATCAGCGGTGACTTGAACTGGCTTGTGAGGATCAGTGACTTTACTTGACTCAGGAATGACAGCCTTGAGGTTGCTTGACACAGGAACGACAGCCTTCACGTTGCTTGATGCAGGTACGACAGTCTTGACGTTGCTGGACTTGGAAGCTTGACTGGACTTGGAGGCTTGACTGGACTTGGAGGCTTGACTGGACTTGGAGGCTACAGCTGTGGCCTGACTTGACTCTCCGGAGCAGCAGCTGAAGCTTGACTTGGCTCTGGAATAACAGCAGCAGCTTGACTTGGCTCATGAGGATCTGCTATAACCTGGCTTGACTCATGAACAACATGGCTTGACTCAGGAACAACAGATGTAGCGTGACTTGACTCAGGAACAACATGGATTGACTCAGGAACAACAACTGTAACGTGACTTGACTCGTGGGGAACAGCTGTGACTTGGCTTGACTCGTGGAGAACGACGGCTGTGTCTTGACTTGACTTGGAAGCCTGACTTGACCCAGGGGTAGCCGCCGCGGCATGAAGGAGCGCCATTTTAGCTGCCCATACCGTCATTAGGGGTGTGTCCAGCACGTGGGCCATCCTGACCACAGGTGGCGTCCGGGTGCTGACCACAGGTTCTGTAATGGCAGCCATATTGTGGAGTGGCTTGGAGACGGCGGCCATCTTGTGGAGGGGCTTGGAGACGGCGGCCATCTTGTGGAGGGGCTCTGGCGTGGCAGCCATCTTGTGCAGTGGCTCTGGCTCAGGAAAGATGGCTGTTACTTGACTTGAGATAGGAGCGATAGCTCTGACTTGGCTTGACACAGGAAACACAGCTTTGACCTGACTTGACACAGGAACAAGGACCGTAGCTTGACTTGACTTGGAAACTTGACTTGACTCTGGAAATGCAGCTGTACATTGACTTGACTTGGAAACTTGACTTGACTCAGGAAACACAGCTGCAACTTGACTTGACTTGGAAACTTGACTTGACTCAGGAAATGCAGCTGTAAATCCATATAGCTCTGGTATGGCAGCTGTGACGTAACGGAGCTCTGTTTCCGCCGCCATCTTGTGAACGGACTCTGCCGTCGCCGCCATCTTGTGAGCGCGCACCGCAGTCGCCGCCATTTTGTGAACAGGCACCGCTGTCGCCGTCATTGCACGAGCACGCTCCGACACGGCCGCCATTTCACGAGCGATCCAGGCGGCAAACGTTGTTTGTAGCATCGTGCTCCGGCATGACCGTCCATCTGCGAATGGGACGCGCGGTCGCCATTAGCGCGTTGTCGCGCTCCCTCTGCGCGACCCCCGCGGTGCACGGCGAACCCACACACAAAAATGCAAAGTTTAAAAAATCCTCCAGTGACGAGCACGGCCCTCGCGTCTCAGTTGTGTACGGAGGGGCTGGTTCACGCCGTCACAAAAAATCTCAATTATGATACAGTCCGGGAGAGTGGAATGGTTAGCAATGGAAATAAACTCATGGGTATATTGTTCGAGTGTGTGTGATCGCTGTTTGATTCTGCAAAGAGTTATGTCCGTGTCCATATCAGATGAATGAAAGCTGCTGGATCCTGTTGTGACGGATTGTTCTGTAACCGGATGAACGAGACGAGAGGCGAGCGGATCCATATGCGAGCTTTTATTACATGGGCGAGACAAAGACATAGTCGTGCAGGCAGGGTCGAGACAGGAGCAGACAGGTATATCACAGGCAGTAGAAGAGAATAATCCAATAAACCAGAGCGATAGTCCAAAAGGCAGGCGGCTAGACAGTCAAAATGAGAAAACCAGGCGGGAAAGACAAAACACTGGGGACTAGGAACTCAGAACAGGAAACTAGGAAAATACTAAGAATACAACAATACAACAATCCGTGAAGTGCACTGGGAAGGACCGGGGCTTTTATAGAACGCCTGATTGGTCACGGGGGCTGACGCAATCAGTGCGGTGGAGGATGGGAGATGCAGTCCGGAGTGTGGTGCAACAGTCAGAGTGTGTAGGTGAGGTGAGAGTGACATCTGGTGGTGAGCGGACAACGGGACACCGACCAGATTCGTGACATTAAGTAAGAGTAAAATAAGCATGATTTCTGTAAATGCACTAAAATGTCACAAAGAGTATGCTTGTGCTTTAACATATTTCTTAAAAGTGTAACTATTCTAGCATATTTTAAGCATATTCTTATATATATTAAAATACAGTTCAACACATTTTAATGCACTTCAAGTAAGTGCATGTTAGGAGTACAATTTTTAATATATTTAAGAGCAATTCTTTTTCACTTGGGCACATGTTGTTTAGAATTGTTTGTACTGGTTTATACTGTATATGTATGTATATATATATATATATATATATATATATATATATTTATATGTGTGTGTGTGGTTGAAAATAATAAGAAGCGATTTCCAGATACTTATAATTTCTTTGTATTAATTGGTATTATTATTAAAAAAATGACTAAGAGTGTACATTGTTAATAGCTTATGTCACAATTGTTGAATGTCTGTGCAATGAAGAAAATGCCATTTAAACACTTAGAATATTTTAAAGCATTTATTATTTCTCAACTCTTCAGCCGTGGAGTGAAAGAACATGCCATGAAAAAAAATGTGCCAAAAATGTGTCTCCTGCTGAAAAACAAGACTTTAAAGATGAAAACTAAATGATGTCTAGTCTATTCTAGGTCTATGTTTAGACGTCTATTAAATTTTCACTGACAGCCCAATGACAACCTTATTTTAGCCTAGACGTCTGGGCTGTGTTTCAACGGCTAATAGACGTTTTTAGACCAAAAATTGCTTGCTGGGATGTTTCTCTTACATTTTTCATTTACTCACATTCCTTAGCAGTCGTGTAATCACAACCACTGGACGGAATATCAACACTGATTCATTAGGCCGGATATTTTTCACTCTACCCACAGATCATCGTCAGATCAGGTGAGCCCTCATTTGCCGTCAGTCAGAGGCAGGATCTAACAGACGTCACTCAATTTATTGATTGACAAGTCTCCTGTTGGGAAATTGGGAGTAAACATGATGTTACTGTATTTTAAACTAAATGTGAACATGCATTAATTCATCTCACTCACAAAAAACAGATTCAGTATTCTTCAAAATGAATAAAAACAGTGAAATGCAAACTCAGAATATGACACAACCCTGCAATAAATAAAACAAATATCCTTTATGTATTTAATCCCATTTTATTAACCAGTGTCTTTGCTGCTGACCTTCGATGATGCAATTCAACCATACTAATAAGAAAAAATTACACTAGATAAACTAACATTTGTGCTTCATTTTTTTTATATAGCTGAAGAGTGATCTCCTGCATAAATACACTTTTCTTTCAGCCTGAGGAGAATTCATTTCATTTTTGGTGTAAAAGGGCTTTTACATTAGAATTGTTTTATATTAAAAACAAAGAAGCAAGTCCTGCCTAGATTTAAAAAGTAATGCAAAAGTAACGCAAAAGTAATGTAACGTAATTAGTTACTTTTTCAGGGAGTTTTTTAAAAGTAACTTTCTTCAACACTGCCAGTCATTACAGTCATTATGTGTTATATAATTGTACTTCTTTACATTATTTAAAATATACTTTTATACTTGATAAGGTACAGCATATGCACATGTGACTACACAGACATCTTTATTTTGAAAGCAGGCTGAAACACATGTTCATTGCATAAATATTTAAAATATATTGCAGTAGGTCTACATATAGTTTATAATTAAGATACATATACTTTAAACCAACCTAAAAGCTGTGCCATTGTAGTACATTCTTAAAAAAGTAAACATAATATACCTGAAGTGTAACCGGATGAACGAGACGAGAGGCGAGCGGATCCATATGCGAGCTTTTATTACATGGGCGAGACAAAGACATAGTCGTGCAGGCAGGGTCGAGACAGGAGCAGACAGGTATATCACAGGCAGTAGAAGAGAATAATCCAGTAAACCAGAGCGATAGTCCAAAAGGCAGGCGGCTAGACAGTCAAAATGAGAAAACCAGGCGGGAAAGACAAAACACTGGGGACTAGGAACTCGGAACAGGAAACTAGGAAAATACTAAGAATACAACAATACAACAATCCGTGAAGTGCACTGGGAAGGACCGGGGCTTTTATAGAACGCCTGATTAGTCACGGGGGGCTGACGCAATCAGTGCGGTGGAGGATGGGCGATGCAGTCCGGAGTGTGGTGCAACAGTCAGAGTGAGGTGAGAGTGACATCTGGTGGTGAGCGGACAACGGGACACCAACCAGATTCGTGACATAGCCCCCCCCAAGGAGCAGCTTCCAGACCCTCGAAGGGAACAACAGTCCAGGGGGAGCGGTGGGGTGGGAGTGAGACAGGGCGAGGGCTGGAGGGCCAGGTCCATGTGGGGGGCCCAGTGATTGAGGCAGGACCGACAAAGCAGGTACCCTCCAGGGCGGGGCCAGAGGTGGAGCAGGAGCCCTCCAGGGTGGAGGCGGAGCAGGAGCCCTCCAGGGCAGAGCCGGAGGCGGAGCAGGAGGCGCAGGAGCCCTCCAGGGCGGAGCCGGAGGCGGAGCAGGAGCCCTCCAGGGCGGAGCAGGAGGTGCAGGAGCCCTCCAGGGCAGAGCCGGAGGCGCAGGAGCCCTCCAGGGCGGAGGCGGAGCAGGAGGCGGAGCAGAAGGCACGGGAGCCTTCCAGGGCGGAACAGGAGGCGCCAGGGCCTTCCAGGGCGGAACAGGAGGCGCCAGGGCTGAACAGGAACCCGCATAATGGACAGGGACCTGGGGAGAACAGGGACAGAGGAGGCAGACAGAATAAGGGGAGAAGCAGAGAGACCAAAGGATAACGCCGCCTCCCTAGGAGGATCTACAGCCGAAGCTGACACCTCAGGAGGCATTGGCGCGGCTTCTCCAACAGGGAAGGCCTCTGGAGCTGACTCGTGGTCAGACGGGGCCTCTGGAGCAGACTTGAGACCAGACGGGACCTCTGGAGCAGACTTGAGACCAGACGGGACCTCTGGAGCAGACGTGAGACCAGACGGGAGCTCTGGGGCAGGCTTGAGACCAGACGGGAGCTCTGGAGTGGGCTTGAGACCAGACGGGAGCTCTGGAGCAGGCTTGAGATCTGATGTGATCTCAGGGGCGGACTCGTGACCAGACGTGACCTCCGGGGCGGACTTGTGAACAGACGTGACCTTCGGAGTGTAGTGTGCGGCCCACATACTGAGTATGGTGATCGCCATCACACTGGCCGACATGATGTGACTTGACTCTGGGCGGTCAGACGAGACGTGACTGGACTCTGGGCGGTCAGACGAGACGGGACTTGATTCTGGGTGGTCAGACGAGACATGGTGAGGCTCTGGGCCGTCGGACGTGACTTGACTCTGGAATAACAGCAATACCTTGACTTGGCTCAATAAGTGCTGCTGTGACTTGACCTGACACGTGAAGTCCAGCAATGATATGACTTGGCCTATGAGGATCAACGGTGACTTGACCTGGTTCGTGGTGACTGGCTGAGGCCTGACTTGGCTTGTGAACATCAACTGTGACTTGACTAGGCTCGTGGAGATCAGCTGTGGCTTGACTTGGCTTGTGAAGATCAGTAGCGACCTGATTTGACTCATGGAGATCAGCGGTGACTTGAACTGGCTTGTGAGGATCAGTGACTTTACTTGACTCAGGAATGACAGCCTTGAGGTTGCTTGACACAGGAACGACAGCCTTCACGTTGCTTGATGCAGGTACGACAGTCTTGACGTTGCTGGACTTGGAAGCTTGACTGGACTTGGAGGCTTGACTGGACTTGGAGGCTTGACTGGACTTGGAGGCTACAGCTGTGGCCTGACTTGACTCCGGAGCAGCAGCTGAAGCTTGACTTGGCTCTGGAATAACAGCAGCAGCTTGACTTGGCTCATGAGGATCTGCTATAACCTGGCTTGACTCATGAACAACATGGCTTGACTCAGGAACAACAGATGTAGCGTGACTTGACTCAGGAACAACATGGATTGACTCAGGAACAACAACTGTAACGTGACTTGACTCGTGGGGAACAGCTGTGACTTGGCTTGACTCGTGGAGAACGACGGCTGTGTCTTGACTTGACTTGGAAGCCTGACTTGACCCAGGGGTAGCCGCCGCGGCATGAAGGAGCGCCATTTTAGCTGCCCATACCGTCATTAGGGGTGTGTCCAGCACGTGGGCCATCCTGACCACAGGTGGCGTCCGGGTGCTGACCACAGGTTCTGTAATGGCAGCCATATTGTGGAGTGGCTTGGAGACGGCGGCCATCTTGTGGAGGGGCTTGGAGACGGCGGCCATCTTGTGGAGGGGCTCTGGCGTGGCAGCCATCTTGTGCAGTGGCTCTGGCTCAGGAAAGATGGCTGTTACTTGACTTGAGATAGGAGCGATAGCTCTGACTTGGCTTGACACAGGAAACACAGCTTTGACCTGACTTGACACAGGAACAAGGACCGTAGCTTGACTTGACTTGGAAACTTGACTTGACTCTGGAAATGCAGCTGTACATTGACTTGACTTGGAAACTTGACTTGACTCAGGAAACACAGCTGCAACTTGACTTGACTTGGAAACTTGACTTGACTCAGGAAATGCAGCTGTAAATCCATATAGCTCTGGTATGGCAGCTGTGACGTAACGGAGCTCTGTTTCCGCCGCCATCTTGTGAACGGACTCTGCCGTCGCCGCCATCTTGTGAGCGCGCACCGCAGTCGCCGCCATTTTGTGAACAGGCACCGCTGTCGCCGTCATTGCACGAGCACGCTCCGACACGGCCGCCATTTCACGAGCGATCCAGGCGGCAAACGTTGTTTGTAGCATCGTGCTCCGGCATGACCGTCCATCTGCGAATGGGACGCGCGGTCGCCATTAGCGCGTTGTCGCGCTCCCTCTGCGCGACCCCCGCGGTGCACGGCGAACCCACACACAAAAATGCAAAGTTTAAAAAATCCTCCAGTGACGAGCACGGCCCTCGCGTCTCAGTTGTGTACGGAGGGGCTGGTTCACGCCGTCACAAAAAATCTCAATTATGATACAGTCCGGGAGAGTGGAATGGTTAGCAATGGAAATAAACTCATGGGTATATTGTTCGAGTGTGTGTGATCGCTGTTTGATTCTGCAAAGAGTTATGTCCGTGTCCATATCAGATGAATGAAAGCTGCTGGATCCTGTTGTGACGGATTGTTCTGTAACCGGATGAACGAGACGAGAGGCGAGCGGATCCATATGCGAGCTTTTATTACATGGGCGAGACAAAGACATAGTCGTGCAGGCAGGGTCGAGACAGGAGCAGACAGGTATATCACAGGCAGTAGAAGAGAATAATCCAATAAACCAGAGCGATAGTCCAAAAGGCAGGCGGCTAGACAGTCAAAATGAGAAAACCAGGCGGGAAAGACAAAACACTGGGGACTAGGAACTCAGAACAGGAAACTAGGAAAATACTAAGAATACAACAATACAACAATCCGTGAAGTGCACTGGGAAGGACCGGGGCTTTTATAGAACGCCTGATTGGTCACGGGGGCTGACGCAATCAGTGCGGTGGAGGATGGGAGATGCAGTCCGGAGTGTGGTGCAACAGTCAGAGTGTGTAGGTGAGGTGAGAGTGACATCTGGTGGTGAGCGGACAACGGGACACCGACCAGATTCGTGACATTAAGTAAGAGTAAAATAAGCATGATTTCTGTAAATGCACTAAAATGTCACAAAGAGTATGCTTGTGCTTTAACATATTTCTTAAAAGTGTAACTATTCTAGCATATTTTAAGCATATTCTTATATATATTAAAATACAGTTCAACACATTTTAATGCACTTCAAGTAAGTGCATGTTAGGAGTACAATTTTTAATATATTTAAGAGCAATTCTTTTTCACTTGGGCACATGTTGTTTAGAATTGTTTGTACTAGTTTATACTGTATATGTATGTATATATATATATATATATATATATATATATATATATATTTATATGTGTGTGTGTGGTTGAAAATAATAAGAAGCGATTTCCAGATACTTATAATTTCTTTGTATTAATTGGTATTATTATTAAAAAAAATGACTAAAGAGTGTACATTGTTAATAGCTTATGTCACAATTGTTGAATGTCTGTGCAATGAAGAAAATGCCATTTAAACACTTAGAATATTTTAAAGCATTTATTATTTCTCAACTCTTCAGCCGTGGAGTGAAAGAACATGCCATGAAAAAAATGTGCCAAAAATGTGTCTCCTGCTGAAAAACAAGACTTTAAAGATGAAAATGACATGAAATTACCATTATAACCACTGGATGTCAGCAGTGGATCACTCATTAGCTCAGCTGCCATTACAAATCCCTTTTCACTTGTTTTTGGCTTTATTAAAAAATTATTATTATAAGAAATTATTATTATTATATACTTTTACAGTACTGAAGTATGACGTATGGCAAGTGCAGAGTCACAAAGTCTCATGTGATTAAAAAAAAATAATAATAATTAAGACACCAACAAACCTAGAAGTGTTATTTATTTAAATACTGAACTAGTTAAATATACAAATTAAATAAGTTAATTATTAATAGTATGACAAATACTTGATTAAAACTGCATTTTAAAATTGTTATCTTTAACTGTAGAAGCTGTTTAATATATTCAGCCAACACAGACTTGACTATCAAAATAAAGTGTTACTGCACAGAGTTTGACAGCTGAGCAGAAATGATTGAGCTGGCTTATCTAAAATAAAGTATCCGTGCATACAGTCCTTTGTCATTAAAGAGTGTAATTTTTGTTAAAATGTTGTTGTTGTCTTGAGAAAACCAGTGATTTCACACTGTCTGAACTCCCATTTGTGAGCCTACATTTAACAAGACATAGAAATGCTTTCAAGAAACAGCCCTTTCCCTGGGGTTTTCTTGCAGGATGGTCATCATAAATTAAATTCACAGAAGGAAATGGTCTACCATTGCCTTTCATTTTTTATTTATTTATTTTTTGGGTTGGGAGCTCAGCAAATACACCTGATCAAACAGTTTTGAGTTATTTCCCTATTGCAAAGTATATATGTAGAATTCCATTAATATACTTTTAATAATACGTCTTGATAATACGTTTGTACTATTTAAAAAATGCTGTTGGTGAAAAATTCATGAGAGTGATTTTTGCATACTTATGTGATAAAACTTTTGTGAAAAGGTATGGGGAAAACAACAGGTGGTGACCAGGCTCCTCTATACAAGGGGCCTCTGGGCCGTGTAGAGGGTGACCGTGGACTCCATGACGCCATAGGGTGACCTGGGGGGTCAAGGTGAAGTAGTAGTAGTAGTTTGTAACCTTGGGTGTGCAAAGAGATATAAAGCGGAGGTGATAACTCCCTCCTTTGTCACACTCAGCAGGGCGCTGTATCTGTTTGACTGTGAACCTTTCTTGCAAGAAATAAACCTTAAAACGCAGCTGCGCAGTTTGTCTTTATTGATCGAGAGCCTCAAGCAAAGATTTTTTGCCACAACAATTTGGTGTCAGAAGTGGGATTCCTTGGCTGTGCCTTCTGACCTGACAGCGGAACGGTGACCGTAATCCTGAACAATAGACGTTCAGCCCTAACCCCAACTAGGATTCAGGGAGAAAGGGGCCGCTCCGCCGAGGGCCAGGAGAGACACCACTGGAATCAACAAACGAACAAGGCCTCCGCTGAGACTCTCGGTAAGAGACAAATTGATTTTTCTTTTTCATTTGGGGAAAAAGTGTCAATAGATAAATTTAGGGAAGGGGGGAACAAACCATACTGACAACTGGCAAGAGGTTACACTGACGGCAACCGTGGGGGTTGTAGCAGTAGGTGTAACAGGTCTATGCGAGGAGACGTACACTGACGGCAGCCGCGGGTTTCTAAGAGAGAAACTGAGGTTGTAGCAGTAGGTGTACTGATCGCGACCCTGCAGCAAGAGGCTTCGAGGGTAGACCAGAAGCACAGGAGCTTCAACCCAGCCAGTCTTGGGTGAAAGATTGGGCCTGTCGGAGACGTCTGACAGGATTTGTAGGCGCCGAAAAGCGGTCAGAGTCAGTATGGGGAAGTCCCAAAGTTGATCCCGACCTCGACTGCTCCCCTCCGAGAAGACCTACAGCGCCGCCAGCACCAGCACCGCAAGCACCAGCAGCAGCAGCAGCGCAGTGGGTGACAGAGCCAACCGCGCCGGGGGAGAGATTACTGATACTGCAGAGAAAAAGAACCAACGAAGATCGGCTGAGAGAGGAAGAAGAAGACTATGCTGACGTGCCCGAAACTCCTCTTTTTGACAACAAAGATGAAGAAGAAGAGCTGATGGTGCGCAGAACCCCACAAATGAAGAGGAAAAGACCCCTGACGAGACTGACGGTAAAGCGGGAAGAAAGAAACATAACCGCACCGATGATCGAGGTCTCGGGACCGGACGGGCCCATGATGGTCTTCAGACCGTGGTCTGCACTGGAAGCAAGGGAAGCTATGGCGTATCTGCCAGATGTGAGTGAAGGGGGCGACAAGCTGAGCACAGAACTGGTGAGGTTTTGTGAGGAGTTCAGCCCGACGATGACAGAACTGAGGAGACTTTTGCTGTCAAAACTGGGGCCGTCAATCTGGTACAAGATAAGCAACAAAATGCCAGCAGACGACCACAGAAGGAAAACCAGCGACTGGAATGATGATGACAACGACGGCTACCGAAGAGCCGTAGGAACGGTAGCTCGCGTGATAAGAGAGACATTTCCAACACGAGTTGACATGTCAAAGATCAGCAGATGCCGGCAGGAAAAAGACGAGACGGTCGATGATTACTACTGCCGCCTGCACGGCGTGTTCAACAAGTTTTCAGGGCTGACAGAACCAGCCAACAGGGGACTGGAGCCCGAAACCTGGGAGAGTCATCTGAGAAATGCGTTCCTGGATGGACTGAAACCCGAGATCACAGAGAGAGTGAAGGCATCCTGCATCGGGTGGAGAGAGGGGAGGCTGGCCACAGTGTTAATTCACGCCCGACATGCTGATGATCTGCTGAGAGAGAAGCATGAAAAGAAACAGGCCAGGAGTGACAGTGATCTGCGGCTGAGTTTGTCAAAGATAGCGATGGGTGCAGCGAGATATGAACCGCGACGGGAGAAGTATGAAAATGAAGGCAAAAGAAGAGGTGAAAAGGGCCAAGCGAAGAACAAGCGCTATTCGCGTAAGTGGAACTGCTGGAGATGCGAGACCGATGACCATGACATTAGAGACTGCTCTAAGTGCTGTGTGTGTAAGAAAGACGGACATTGGGCTAGGCAGTGTCCGGAGGCGAAAAAGGAGGATAAGTCGGACTGAAGCAAGGAGGATGGGGAGCAGCCGGGGGAAGGAGCAGAGGGCGACCGGCCACAAGTAAAGAGAAGTGAACATAAATTAATCACACACGCATACACATACACTGATATCCTGACTGCTCTCCGCAATGAAGAAAAAGCTTGCTTTTATGTGTCTATGTCTGAAGCGAATGATGAAAATGTTGAAAAACAGTTTGCTATGTATGAGTGTGAGGCGTTTAAAATACTGACTTGTCCGGTACCCATTTTGGGGAGAGATCTGATGTGCAAACTGAATTTGAGGCTCATTGCTGATTCCTCAGGTGTCAGAGTAGAGGAGGAGGGGAGTGAGCAATGGAGCTGTTTGCACGAAGAGCCTCAGTGGGTATACGAGTGGCACATCATGAATTGTGATTGGGCTGAAATGATGTGCAGAAAAGCAAGAGAATGTATAACACGCTCTGGGGTGGAAATGATGGCACCTGACAAATTACACTGCACGTCACATGTCGCACTGGAAAGAGATGAAAATTATGAAAAGGTTTGGTTCGAGAAGGATGAGACAGAAACTTTGAGTTTTGACAAAATGTTTTGGACAGACAGTGTGTGTGCGCTATCAGCCTGCCTCACAGAAGCGCAGTCTAGGCAGTATCAGATGACAGAACAGACTGTTCCACACTTATCGCTAAGCAAGGCCAGAGGGCAGAAATGGTCTGAAGTTGGGTTGTTTGTGAAACAGTGTGTTGATGCTGGGGACTGGAGGGAGACAGGGCCTGATTTGCAGCACAGTGAGAGTTTGAAAGCATTTATGATGACATTTAAATGCGAAGTTGAAGTTGAAAGGGCTGTGAAGCCAATTTTACATGAGCAAACTAACTGGGAGAATCAATGCATGGTAAATGCTGGCCCCTCAGACATTCATCCAGCACTGGCAGAAGTGCCATCTTATGTATGGGCTAAACACAAATATGATGTGGGGTTAATAAAGGGATGTGAACCGCTTGTGATCACTCCAAAATCTGATTACAGGCCGTGCCAACATCAATATCCACTCAAAAAAGAGGCAATTGAGGGAATAAGACCAGTGTTTGAATCTCTGTTGAGGGAGGGGGTGATAGTGCAGTGCAATGATTCCCCAGTGAGAACTCCAGTCTTTCCCGTGAAAAAGATCAGAGACAAAGTTCAACCTACAGAGTGGAGGTTTGTGCAGGATTTGCAGGCCGTGAATGCAGCCACAAGACAGAGGGCTCCTTCAGTGCCTAATCCTTATACAGTCCTGTCACAAATACCGTCAGATGCAAAGTTCTTTTCAGTGGTTGATTTGGCTAATGCATTTTTCAGTGTGCCAGTGGCTAAAGACAGTCAATACTGGTTCGCTTTTGAGTTTGATGGTAAGGGCTATTGTTTTCAAAGAATGGCCCAGGGTTTTGCAGAAAGCCCTACAAAGTACAATGAAGCACTGAAAAGAAGTTTGGAACCGCTGAAATTGTCAGAGGGAACTGCGTTGTTACACTATGTTGACGATTTGTGCATAGCGTCACGAGATGAAGCTACATGTGTGGCAGACACTGTGACCCTCCTGAAACCTTTGGCTGAGGAGGGCCACAAGGTCAGCCTGTCAAAATTGCAGTTTGCTAAGCAACAGGTGGTATTTGTGGGGCATGTCATAACACCCAACAGCAAATCACTGTCTGACAAACGCATTCAAGGCATAAAAGATGTGCCAAGGCCGATCACAAAGAAGCAAATGTTGTCATTTTTGGGAATGTGTTCATATTGCAGAACATTCATCCCCAATTATGCGATTTTGGAGCAACCCCTGCGAAGCCTGACAATAGGAAAGGGGCAGAAATCCACTGACAAAATTGAATGGACAGCAGAGGCAGAAGAGGCCTTTGTCAACATGAAAATTCAATTGGCACAAGTGCCCACGCTGGGCCTTCCAAATGGTGATCGACCGTTTGTTCAGATGGTAGATGAAAAGAATAGGTTTATGACTTCTGTGTTGCAACATCATGGGGACAGACTGCGACCTGTGGCTTATTTTTCTGGCAAATTGGATCCGGTTGCTGCGGGTCTGCCACTTTGTCTGAGGGCGGTGGCAGCTGCGGAGCAGGCCGTGATAGCCTCAAGAGAGTTTGTGGGTTATTCTGACCTGACTTTGATGGCGCCACACGCGGTCACCATGATCTTGCAAGAACAGAAAACATCACATTTGTCAACGGCCAGATGGTTGCGATACCACACAATCTTGCTCGATATGCCTAATATCACGATTAAGCGGTGTACGACCCTGAATGCTGCGACTCTCCTCCCGACAGAAGGGGACGGGGAGGAGCATCATTGCTGCTTGACGACATTGGAACAAATTTGTACGCCGCATCCTGACCTTTCTGATATGCCACTCGAAAATTGCGACAATGTCCTCTTTGTGGATGGATCGGCGTCGAAAGATCCACAAACAGGCCAGAACAAAGTAGGTTACGCAATAACAACTGAGTTTGAAGTTGTGGCTTCCGGAAAGCTACCATCGAATTACTCAGCTCAGGCGGCTGAGCTTGTGGCATTAACAGAGGCGTGCAAATTGATGAAAGATCAATGCGTGACAGTTTACACCGACTCGCAATATGCGTTTGGCGTGACACATGATTTTGGGGCATTGTGGAAACACAGAAAATTTCTGAAATCAGACAGGCGACCGATTTTGAATGCCCACTTGGTGGCAGAACTGCTCGACGCTATCTTGCTGCCAGAAAAGATAGCCATTTGCAAATGTGCAGCACACACTAACCAAAAAGACTCTGTTTCTTTAGGTAATGCGAGGGCGGACGCAGCAGCAAAGACGGCTGCTGCACAACAGACAGAGGAGCCAGAGTGCACATTACTGTCGTTTGACACACGGGCTAGACCATGTGTCAAAAGGGGGAATGATAATGCAAATTAAAGGATTGTGGTTTACAAAGGGGTTTACAATTTTTGCGGAAAACTTTTGCAAAAGATGTGTTATCTGCAATACCCATAATGTGGCGCAAGGCACAAAAATGCCTCTGGTGTCCCAGCCGCCACCGGCGGGACCCTTTGAATATCTGCAAATGGACTTTGTCGAACTGAATCCATGTGAAGGGAAAAAGCACTGTTTGGTGATGGTAGACATGTGGTCTAAATGGACTGAGGTCTTTCCGTCATCAAAACAGGATGCAACGGCGGTGGCAAAGGCACTGCTGACTGAAATAGTCCCGAGATGGGGAATTCCACGGAAAATCAGCTCAGACAATGGAAGGCATTTTGTGAATGAGGCAATAACAAAAGTAGGTGAATTTTTGGGTATCGACATAAGAACACACTGCGCCTAGTCACCGTGTAGCGGGGGTGGCGTGGAACGCCACAACCAAACCCTGAAAAACAAATTGGCAAAATGTTGTGAGGAAACTGGACTCACATGGGTGAAAGCACTGCCGATTGTTCTCATGTACATGAGAATGAGAAAGCGAGTGAGGTCAAATTTGAGCCCATACGAAATTTTGTTTGGTAGACCACCACACATGGGGTTAGAAGGGGGAAAACAACCGCTGCCATCCACAGAGCTGTGTGAAAATGACATGCTAAGTTACTGCAAAGAAATGTCTTCTCTGTTGTCCAATATTTGTGTGCAGGTGAAAGCAGCACAACAAAAGGTTGCAGAGAAACCCTTGCACGCCTTTAAGCCAGGGGACTTTGTGGTGATACGAGACTTCAGGCGAAAGAGCTGGAGGGCAAAAAGGTGGCTGGGACCGTTCCAGGTGCTTCTGACCACGCACACGGCTGTGAAGGTGGCAGAGAGAGCGACGTGGGTGCACGCCAGCCACTGCAGGAGAGTTCCATCAACATCCCAGGAAGGGGAGCGGGAGCGAGCACGAGATAACGGCCAGCAGTAGCCAGGAGAGAGCGTAAACACCAGACACGTCAGTGTGGGAGCGAGCACAGAGAAAAGGCGATCATCGACGGGAAACAGACGGCGTTCACATGTCCATTCAGCAGACCAAGTGATTCAACACCTGCTGCAGTTTGAGTGTGTGGGGACAGAGCATACCATGATCTGCCAGAGAAAGGATGGTCTGGGTGTTGTTATCCAGCACTGATGAACGTGGGAACATCTGTGTATTTACCAACTGACGAACATGAGGTTGTGAGTAGAAAGAAAAGGAATGTTGGCATTATGCCAGGGGCTCTACCAGAGAGATATAATGGGTATAAATTGTCAGATCCATGGACAGCACCTGGGGCAACGATAGGGTGGTCACTTTTCCTGGGGGTAGGAACAGCAGTAAGCATAAATAAGATAAACGGGCTAGCATGGTCTGTACTGGCCATTGCAAATAGCACAGAAAATGCCCTAACTCTAGTCAATGGGGAAATGAAAGAACTAAGAGATGCTGTCATTCAAAACAGATTAGTTCTGGACATGCTAACGTCAAAATCTGGGGGAGTATGCAAAATGCTGGGCACATCATGTTGTTTTCATATTCCAGACTACAGTGACAACGTCACTAACATAGTGGCACACATGAGAATGGCCGTAAAAGAGCCTGAAAAGACCAACACTATGCAAATGGAATGGTGGACAAACCTCTGGGGAGGTTGGGGTTATTGGATTTGTACTACTGTGTTACCAATGATTGGTGCGGGTCTGTTGCTACCGTTGTGTCTGCCATGCATTTTCCAGTTCATTTCCAGCTCAGTACAGAGACTGGTGACCTCTAGCGTCTCACCGAAAATGGTGAAATTGCATGTGGGTAATGAAAATCTGGTGATAGGGTTTGATGTAGAGAAAACAATTGATGATGATGATAGCAGCAGCGGAACTTACAGTGAAATGAATTAAGGTAAACAAGAAGAAATGAGACTAACGACGAAACTTCACTAGGGGAAGGGTTGCCTGTCTTTATATCTATAACTATACTGTATGGCTTGCTAACAAAAGGGGGATCCCAAATAAAAAGCCTTAGCGTATTCGACCTTCTTTCAAAAACTTAAGAATGATCATTTATGCGAAAGTCAGAAATGAAGAGTATAAATGTGATGTGATGGCTTGAGTTTGCTATATTTTGATATTATGATTTAGAAAAGTAACCGCCGGTAGAAATGAATATGTATAACCATAGAAATATATAATCAGTAGTAATAGAATTCTGAAGTAACATCTCTATTTTGTACCTGTGAGGTGACTGAGGGTCTGGCACATGTCAGGAATGCAATAACAGTGTTTATTCATTTATTCATTTCCATGACGCCATAGGGTGACCTGGGGGGGTCAAGGTGAAGCCTAAAATATGAGCAAAGGATGTCTAGAAGGGATGATCTATAGGGATGTTTTACTGTTTTTCTTCCTTATATGAGAACACCGGCTGTTTTTAGTTTGTAACCTTGGGTGTGCAAAGAGATATAAAGCGGAGGTGATAACTCCCTCCTTTGTCACACTCAGCAGGGCGCTGTATCTGTTTGACTGTGAACCTTTCTTGCAAGAAATAAACCTTAAAACGCAGCTGCGCAGTTTGTCTTTATTGATCGAGAGCCTCAAGCAAAGATTTTTTGCCACAACAATGCCTACACTCAAACTGATTTTGGGGCTAAAAAACGAGTTAAGCCAAGAGTATTGATGTCCACAGTGTCATCTTCAACACTCTTTTTTCGAATGATGAAGCAGCAGGAGTACAATCAGAAACACAGTGACCTTCTAAAGAGATAAAACATACGCACATACACTATTAATAACTAAATGTAACATTTGACACTTTTAGTGTAAAGAACATGTTAAT
>NW_026127590.1:0-19876 GCF_022985175.1 Labeo rohita
ACAGTGTCTAACATTTCACATGAAACAATATTGTTAACTTTCGGTGTGGAGCTACAACAAAAGCGACTCACCCACAGCAGTTCTCCATAGCTCTGCTGCAGATTACGTGAACACGGGGGGCAATAGCGCCACCGGCGTAACCAATAGGAAGCGCGATCCCATTAACGCAGGATTTATTTAAAGAACCATAGCGCTGTCATTTTTATATCGTTACAAATAGATGGAGACACATATATTATCAGAAATTAGAGCTGCACGATTAATCATTTAAAGATCATAATCTCGATCCAAACCCCACTTAATCTTATTCGTAAATGACTAACACCGTGTCTAAAACAGAGGTGACAGTTGTCATGGCGTGACAGCTAAAGTCTGTCTACACTAGATGTGACCAAGCGACCACTGAAAATCATTTAAAGGCGTCATCGGATGCAAAACTCATTTTTACAAGTTTGAACATACATGTGTGTTGACAGTGTGTGTACACAACCACCCTATAATGATATAAATTCACCCAGTGGTATTTTTTGTTATCTTAATATGGGAAAAATCCAATGTAATCCAAGTAATATGCCTTTTTTCAAATAAGGTCATTGTCAGCGTCTTGTCAGTGTGATGTCACATGGACCAAGGCCGCTTCCACGATAGTTGATTGACATGACAGTCTTATCTTAAACCCACCCTAACTGAGCCGAGTGAGCGCTGAGAACAGTCCGACCACCATTATTGTTTCGACTCCAGTGCAGGGGAAGACAAGACTATCTCTGATGGAGCGATTGAGGTGTTCTATTGTTGGATGCAGTAATGCACGTAGTAGCACTCATCATTTACTCCCGACATCTGAGCTGCTGAAGATGCAGAGGATTAACGTTACTTTTGTTTTTTAAGGAAATGTGCCCGGCAGCCTAAATAAATGCGTCTATGTTCACGCGAATCATTTGTAATCTAGTTTCACCTACAGCAGAAGTGAGTATATGGGTGTTTTTATGCATCTTTGCAATTCGCCTTTTCTTAATAATGTGCTAGTTAGCAAGTTTTGCGGTTAAATGCGGCTAAAGTAAACATTACTGATCATCACCCCACAGAAGATAGAGGCGGGGTGGCAGAGCTCATTAGCGTTTAAAGGAACATGCAACAGAATGGCTCACTCTAAAAAGGCTGATTTTGACATGGTAAAATGGGTGGGGGTTTTTTACACTACCACTGAGAAATTTTAACCAAAGCATGTTATAGACCTCTCATTAAAACCCAAAAGAATCATATAAACTTGTGAAAAATGGGCACCCAATGAGCCCTTTAAACTTTGTCAGTACGTCATAAATAAAAGTTTGCCAGTGGGGATTTGTCGTGTCGTGCCACGCCGCACCGCGCCGCATCCAGTGTAGACAGTACACTAGGTGCATTTCCATCACAGATTTACACAAAACTTTTGCGATGTTGTCGATAAAACAATGTTGTGAAATTACGGCAGTTTCATTAACCAATGTTATGAGACTAAAACGTAATTTTTTTCGTCTCACGATAAGTCATGGCGATGGATGTTGATAGGTTTATGTATCTTAACTATCTTAACAGATGCAGCACAACACAACACAAGCTTTGACTAGTGTAACCATCCATTTGTTTTAAAAAGCAAACTTAACATCTTATCTTTTTCGAATCCTGATTACGAGACGATGAGCCACAAAGTATGTGTGGTACTGCTTATACTAACCAAGCAATAAAAACACCCTTTCTCATGCTTAAAACAAGGTGTCTGCAAATCAGAGTCTGAAACAGTCACTTGGACAACGTTGTCTTACACAACTTCACAGTTGATAAGTAGAAAGAGAATTTTTGATTGACATTGCAGTCATTTATTCTGTTCTTTAATATAATATTACAACAACATCAGCTCATTTTGTGCATCATATGTCATTTCTACTTCATTACACATGTGCAAAACTTTTCTAGTTCAGTTATCAATTTGATCAAGTGTTTACATGTCCTATGTAATGGATTAGAAAAGGTTTGTCCTACCTTCCTAAACTAATTGAAATCATAATCAGTTTGAGCATTTTTATTTCGATTGAGTTGTTTACATGGAGCTTTTTTGCAATACAGTGCTTCATGTCAGTGTACCTACTGATCCAGAAAGAGAGGGCAGTTATCATGTGTAGGAATAAAACAGTGTCACACTTTTTCAACAGCACTTACCATTTTTTCTGTTAGAATTATTTAAATGATCGAATAAGTACTGGGATAAAAGTTTAGTTTGGATATAATCACTGATGTCTACAGTAGCTAAACAAAGTTGACAGTTCAGTGACGTCACACCAGTAGGTGCTGACAAGTGACTGTTAAACACATGTATTTGTCATTGAATCATTCAAGAGATTCATTAAAAAACACAGATTCATCCAGTAATGAAACAACATATATTCATGAGTCATTTAATCATTAATTCAAACATTTTTTTTAAGTCAAGATTAAACATTTTAAATAGACTGCAGTCATAGTATTTCTAGTACAGAACTTCTAGTAAATTACACTTTATTTTTAGTTCGATGTTCAGAATCTTGACGTCTGTTTGAAACTAAAAACATTGGGATTCTCTATATATCCAGAATCATGCAGCTCTAATTTAAGTTATTAAAACTGACACTCTTAAAGGAATAGTTGACAAAAACAAAAAATCTGTAGTCATTTACTTGCCCTTGAGTTGCTCCAAGTAAAAGTTATTATTTTGTAGTATTTTAACATGTGTAAGTAACACAATATTTCACATTTACTAAACACATTGTAGAAAGGTTATTGGAATAGCCTGTAAACAAGCACCTTTGCTTTTACTCTGTTGTTTTCCTTACTGTAGTGGAGGGCAGCATCTTCATACCTCATCTTCCTGAAAAATTTAAAAATGTCCTATTTTTAAATATGTTTGTATATATATATTTGTTTTGAAGAGGCTGTTAAGAAGACTGCACTGATGTCAAAGATCAACCAGCAAGAATCTGAGAGGGAACTCTTAAAATGGTTTACTGGGACAAGAGACAATAAAAGGACTGAGGGTGTCTAGAATGCACAAATGTCTGTCTGCAATGTAAGCAGTACTGAAAAATGTATAGTTGCTGCTGCTGTTTCTTAGTGTATCTGTTTTCTATGTGCAAATGTTCAAAGCTTTCAGTAAACACTGGTTCAAATACAAGTTGAAAATGTTTGTTAACTTTGACAATTACGTGATTTTGACAATTAGGTATATAATATATATAACATGTGATGGGTAGTTTCAATAAAATTGAAATTTGAAAAGATTTCAATCTCACTGTGTACTGCTGTATGCTAATGCTTTAAAACTTTAAAACTTTTTTTTTTTTTATCCCACTTGCATGCCATACTTTATCCCATGTAGTTCCCACATACAGTTTGAAGATGGGACCTAGGTAGGTTTTGTGTATGTTTCATAGTTGGGCCCCACCTTAAACCTAGTGAAGTCCTCAATAAAACACACATTAGTAAATTGCATGGGGCCAACATGGACAAACACACTTAAAACCCATATTTCAGCCCATGTAGTAAAGATGGGGCCAAGATGGGTCTTTCACATGTTGTCCAGTTGGGGCCCACCTTTTGGCAAGTGTAATCCCACACAAAACCCATGTGGGCAATTGGCATGGGGCCATTATGGAACCCATGGACAATCCCATACAGAGCCCATTTTTCAGCCCATTTCAAACCCACATGGGCCCCACATGTAAATGTTAGCTGGGTTAAAGCTGGGACCGAGATGGGTCTTGCACATGTTTCCCAGTTGGGTCCCACCAAGTGGCAAGTGCAATCCCATATGGAATCCATGTGGGCAGTTGGCATGGGACCATTATGGAACCCACGGACAATCCCATATAGAGCCCATTTTTTTCAGCCCATGTCAAACCCACATGGGCCCCACAATCAAATGTTAGCTGGGTTAAAGCTGGGACCAAGATTAGTCTTGTGCATGTTGCCCAGTTGGGTCCCACTTTGTGACAAGTTCAATCCTATATGAAATCCACGTGGGCAGTTAACATGGGGCGATTGCGGAACCCGTGGACAATCCTATATGGGGCCCATTTTTCAGCCCAGTTCATACCCATATGGGCCCCACATACAAATGTTGGCTGGGTTAACTTTATTTTTGTTCAATGAATAATGACATGGTGCAATTTGTCATGTGTTGTTGTTCATCTGAGGTTTTATTTTCAAAATAAGACCAACCAAGCACCTTTTTTTTTTAAATGATGTCCTGATACAGAAAACCATGGAATTCAATAAGGTGTCCTAACTTTTTCACATGACTGCATATATACATACACACATATATATATATATATATATATATATATATATATATATATATAAATAAATAAAATAAAGGTGACTTGACAACTATTCTGTTTTAAATAAAACTTTAAATACAGTCTGCTATTTACACCTGTGACATAATTTGACGCTATTCATCAGTTTTAAAACTATAAACAAAGATAGAAGTGTTTTGAAAAGCATAGCCATGAAAATTTCACTGTTTTGTATAAGGTTTTAAATATTTTATTATATAATGCAATTATATTCATAAATGTAAACAGTAAACGAGGAGCTCTTTTCCAAAACACTATAAATCCATTTTGATTAATTTGAGTAAAAATGTGTTTTCTTTACCAAGAAAGTGGCAAGAACAAAACCACTATTTTCTGTTTTAAACTTTCACACAGCATCTTTAGGTTATAATAACATTAAAAATTCAAATCCAGATTTTGATTTTCAAAGATTTATCATAAAAACTGATCATTTTTTACCAAAATGCAATAAATCCATTAGGGGTCTATGCTTACTTTTCTTTTTAGAGAAAAGTGATGGAAAGAGACGGCATAAGTGCAATCAAATTCATAAATTCTTGTTGAGATTAATGTTTTAAATATGCAATTTTGAACATAGAAATATTAAATGATTTAATAACTATATAGATACAAATGAAACTAATACTGCCAATAGGTGGCGGTAAGTGACTGATTTAATTTCTGAATCATTTCATTCATTTGATTCGTTCGAACGGCTGATTAATTCAGGAATAAAGCAAGTGACTGTGTTTATGAATTGATTCCACTGATCTATAATGACTGGATCGCTCATTGTGTTCTAAACTGCCGTCAGGCAGTGAAGCCACCGGAAGTGTTCGATCCGCCATCTTACTATTCCCTACCTGCAGAGAGCACCACTGACTCACAGCCAAACCGCTGACCTAATAATCACCCGATTTTAAGCGTATCAGTCACACAGGACTAGTTTTTATAATATGTGTATATAAATTAAGTTTTACTTAAAATGTTATTTGCGATGTTTATCGTCTTTTCGGGCAGGATAAGCGATGTTTTGAAATCGTTCAGGTGGGTGTGTCAGCTGCACACTTGACACAGTTAACTGATCCAACACACAATATATTTCTTTATGTAAGGAATTATGCAGGACATATTAAACATGAACATATATCTGGTACTCTGAAATTGATTCGAATATACAATAAATAATACAACACAAGCCTCTTACTATATTGCTCTATGCTGTATTGAAATTCAAATCTTGGAAAGCTCCATGTATTTAAATCCGTACCATATGTAATTAGTAAGCATTGTTTCTCCAAGTTATGATGTGTATATTTTAATGTCCCATATTGAGCAACATCAATTTCAAACTCTTAAAGATCGCGCAAATTCTATTCTATTAAGTGCCTTACATTAGCTGACTATAACTCTACCTGATTTTGCCCAATTATATCAAAATAGTCTGAAACAAAGTCACAGCTGAGCCGCATCTCTATTCAAACACAGCCGTGTTTTGTTTATGAATGAACGTGCGTTTTTAAATGAAAAAATCATTGATTCAATTACACATTCGATCACTTGCTTCATTCCGGAATGAATGATTCAGTGATAAAATGAGTGACTTACCGCCACCTGCTGACAGTTTTTTTAAAGTTTCATTTCATTTTATCTCTTATTTTATTTAAATCATTTGAGGTTTCTATATTCAGAATGTTATCTTTGACATTTTTGTATTATTAACGTTTATTATTAACATCCCAACATGAATGATATGTAGGCTGAATTAACAAACGTTTAAATCTTTACCTGCTTCAAAATGATGTTCACGAAATAATTGTTGAAACATGCATTTAGCCTGCATGAATAAAAACACTATGACAAAACAGCATCAACAGTGAGCTGTAAGGCAAATTATATGTATACAAAGCATAAATGTTTGTTCAGATTTCAGAATGAGCATTTTGTCATTTGTAAACATGGTGAACGTCCGATGTTTATCATGTTCCTCTGCTGTTGCTCCTGTAATGTATATGAACGTAACTTTTTTAATATGCAGATGAAATTCCGGACATTAAACAAATAAACGTTTACATGCTTAGGACGTTTGTGTTGTGAGAATGTACAGTGAGACGTCAGATATGAAAACGCTGATTTGTTAGGTGATGTTTTTCTCATTAAAATCATATAATTTCCTATTCATTCAATAGAATGTTTATGAGTACTAGGGAATAGCAATATGGCGGCGCAGTGGCTTCACTTCTATGACGTCATGAGCTATCCAGTTCTCTATTATAGATCAGTGATTGATTCACTAGAGAACGCACGTTCATTTGTAAACGAAACTATTTGAATGGAGATGCGCAGCGGATCAGTGTGACTTTGTTTCAACTATTTTTTGACCATGAAGTAGTGCAAAATGAGGCAATAGTGTTATAGTCAGACAATGTAAGTCACTTATTATTAACTTCTTGTTTATTGAACTGTTGTATTAAATATCTCATTTACAAACTGCCTTAAAAATCATTAAAAGCCGTAACACGTCTTAATTCATCGCGATCTCACGAAATTATAATGAACTACACTCTCTACACTGCACAGTGAATCTCTTATTTACACTCTCTCACACTTTGTTTATGAAAGGATTGGTCAGATGTGTATGGAGATAAAATAATGCCATAAAGATTTGCATGTGAAGAGTACGTGTTGTGCAAGTGTACATAAGACTGTAAGCGTAAATTAAATTTGCATGCGCAAGAGAAGCTTTGTAAAAGTGTAAATCGCGTTTCAAGCGTAAGAAAAAAAGATTTGCAGCATTTTACTGTTACTGGTAAGTGTAATTCATGTGTTGTGAAACTGCAGCTTCATGCTTTCGCAAAATAAATAAGATCTGCATTCTTCCGACTTCCATTTCTCCGCGCTTACACTTTTGGCACGTTCTTTTCGCTAAAATACGGTCAAAAGCACTGCAAGTCTGTGAACAGTGATTTGCACATGAAAACAACAGTTTGCAAAACAGATTGACTGCGTAGGACCAATATGTATGTGAAAAAACAGACTGTTGCAAATGTCTAAATGACTTGTTGTGTATGTAGGACACAAAGTTGCCGAAATAATCCGATACGTACAGCTCCGTCTTTCTTTTTTCTGCGCTTACACTTTTGGCAGATTCTCTCACTCACTGAGTTTTGCAAGCGTGAGGGGGAGGGCGGGGCCACCACCTTTCTGTAGCCAATCAAATGAGACTCTCGCGGACTCCATTTACTCTTATCTGATTGGTTCAATAAACACATCACACGCCAAAACATTTATCTTCATTTAGTTCTCGCTGTCGCTCGCTTCCGGTGGAACGGTACTTTTAATGTACATGTACATTAAAATAAATAAATAAACAACAACTTAATTAAAACATGATACTTTATAAGTTGTGTACCATTAGACTAGACTATGTGTTCATCCTGAATTGTTAGCTGGTGTTAACATTATTGGATTGGTTTGGCTTTACATTGAAATGCATATATCATATAATATAGCCTAATATATAGCTGATGTTAAACATTACGTGACAATGTTCAACAATAGTATCAGAGTGCTATACTTTTGATAAAACCTTTTTACTATAACAATAAAGCTACATAAATCTGAATTTGACGATTTTCCAGACCATGTCTCTGTTTATTGTATTTAACACTCAATTGTAAAAAAAAAAATTGTAAAATCCCCTTAAATTATAACATGTTAAAGTGAAAAAAAAAAAATTATATTCACACTATTGAACCAAATTTTAGTTAAAAAATTTGAGTCGTCCCTGATCAGTAGACAGGTGAAATTATGCATGTTATTATAGATGACAAATTATGCTGCTAGTACAGATACTAGGCCATGTTTAACACTAGCACTATCACCTTCTTTTACTGATTTTGACTTTATTTTTGAATCTCAACTGCTAATTCAGTGAGTAAAAGGCGCTTCCTAGCAATCTAGTTACAATTAATACATAAGTAGCAAGATAATGACAGCACGAAAATATAGGCACAATATAAATGCCACGTTTTTGATCTTTTTTTTTCTAAACCATTTTTAGAGGATTGTAAATTACACCATTTTAGTAAAAGTCAGTGACTGGGAGACTTTAATGTTTTATTCAAAGTCTGTTATGTAGGCTACATTTAAAAAACAGCCACGGGTACAATATACCCCGTGGCAGTTTTAGTATTAGGTATCATCAAAATTACAATATTACAGTAAACTATCATATATTGCCTGTTGAGGACGATGACGACACAGCTCGAATTTCAGAATGAACACACAGCCTGGTACACAACTTATATCGTGTTTTTATTTTATTTTATTTTTAATGTATGTCTACATTAAAAGTACCGTTCCACCGGAAGCGAGCGACAGCGAGAACTAAATGAAGATAAATGTTTTGGCGTGTGATGTGTTTATTGAACCAATCAGATAAGAGTAAATGGAGTCCGCGAGAGTCTCATTTGATTGGCTACAGAAAGGTGGTGGCCCCGCCCTCCCGCTCACGCTTACAAAACTCAGTGAGTGAGAGAATCTGTCAAAAGTGTAAGCGCAGAAAAAAGAAAGACGGAGCTGTACGTATCGGATTATTTCGGCAACTTTGTGCCCTACATACACAACAAGTCATTTAGACATTTGCAACAGTCTGTTTTTTCACATACATATTGGTCCGCAGTCAATCTGTTTTGCAAACTGTTGTTTTCATGTGCAAATCACTGTTCACAGGCTTGCAGTGCTTTTGACCGTATTTTAGCGAAAAGAACGTGCCAAAAGTGTAAGCGCGGAGAAATGGAAGTCGGAAGAATGCAGATCCTATTTATTTTGCGAAAGCATGAAGCTGCAGTTTCACAACACATGAAGTACACTTACGAGTAACAGTAAAATGCTGCAAATCTTTTTTTCTTACGCTTGAACGCGATTTACACTTTTACAAAGCTTATCTTGCGCATGCAAATTTAATTTACGCTTACAGTCTTATGTACACTTGCACAACACGTACTCTTCACATGCAAATCTTTATGGCATTATTTTATCTCCATAGATGTGTCTGTGATTCATAACTCAACGTTGAAAACTAGGATGCGTGGTGTATTCAAAGCGCCATCTTAAGAATCTTAAGCGCCATCAATGCGTGAAAGCTGCGCTGTGATTGGTTGAGCGGATGTATCGCATTCTGCAGAAAAGTGAGACTGGCGTTTGTAGCATTTTGGAAAAAAGCAAGTAGGGATAACTGCAGGCTGGAGCAATGGGCGTGCCGAAAGGTATGGGCGTGCCTAAAGGTAAGGGGAATGTCAAAAGGTTTCTCATTGGTCAAAGGAGCTTCTGCGTTGGCCAATCAGCGGTAACCATACTTTTACGAAACATGGCGGCGGTAATGCGTTTAGCTGCGAGATGTCGTCGTAATATATTATTTTCTTTCGCACTGTTTTTTTCAATTTTAGTAATTATTTAACTGTTGTTGACAGACACGCGTTACTGTGCGACAAAGCAACGACTGTATTTACATCGAAGCTTGTATCGATGTTCATTTTGTTTTTAAAAGATGTGAAAGACACAAGATGTTTGGACATTTGCAGCGTCACAGACTTCATCATGAACGTAAGTATATTTAATGATATCCTAATGTTACATTTAAAATGTCATCATGATACTTACGTCAAACATGGTTTGCTTTGTTTATTTTACTATTTGTAATTGTGTCTGTTGTTCTGCAGTTATAGATTTTTTTATTGACCAATGTGACAAATTCAAAAACATGACAGAAGACATAACAGAAAATAGAGGCAAACAACAAACATAACAACTACAACAAAAATAAATATACAAAAACAGAGAGAAATGTATAAATACATATAGAATGTGTAGTGCAAACATTTTGCACAGCCTTACAATATATGAGAGAGGAGTATGTAAATAGTAATAAAAATAATATTAAAATACATTTGTAATATATACTGTTTCTGCTAATAATATTATCAAGTTGTAACACATTTTGTAGATACATTTCTTACAAAATATACATTGTGCACAATTTTACTGTTGTTTGTATTATATTTTTATGACAGGTTGATGTTTCTGCAAAAGACTGCATTCTGTTTCCATCATGGAGCAAGTCACACTGGATGGTTTGTGAAGTCATAATTGAAATATTTTGATGATTCAGTGTGTGTGTGTTTTTTTTTTTTTTCTGTAAAAAAAAATGCAGATGGCAGATACAGTCAAGTGTACAGATGTACAGGTGTACAAGTTCAGTAGTTATGTTCAGAAGTACCAGTTGAATTTTTCAACCAGTTATTTTTCAAATGTTCTCAACTGCTGTGTGGTGGTTCTGTTCTAAATCATTCAGTGTTTTTCTTTTTCATTTATTTTTTTGTCTGAAGTGTATTAAATGATATGTTGTCATTTCTGAAGTTGAAAATTTAAATGTGATATGCATATTTAAATATAATATTCATAATAATTTTAATAACAGAGACAATGTAAAACTCTTTCCCTTAAAACACGTACTGTAGTACTGTTACTACTTAAGATTCATTTACAGTTGCCTAATGCTGCTGACCTTTGTGTTTTTGGGTACATTTAATAGGAGTTGCTCAGACCATTTTTCCTGGACATTGGACTGAGTTATCTTGTAAAGATCTTCCAGTAAGTTTTTGATTCATCACATATTATTTGGCATATCATTCAATTACATTGTATTTATTTATTTATTGCTTGCCTGCGAACATTACCCAGGGCATTCCAGTGCAGGGGTTCTCCATTAACCTGAATCTTTGTGCTCATGGTGAGTTTATATGAAATTTGCACTGACAATCACATCAGTTCTATTAAATTATATAAACTTAAAGTGATAACATTTAGCACTTTTTTGTAAGTCTCTCTCAATCTCTTTCTTTTTTTTTTTTTCAGGTCTCCTTCAAATCACAAAAAAAGTTGAAGGTTTGTGCAATCATGGCCTAATTGTTACAGAATCAGACTTATAACCCAAAGATCACAGGTTTGAGTATCGGTACCAGCAGGGATAGTAGGTGGAGGGAGTGAATGTACAGTGCTCTCTTCCACCTTCAAAACCACGACTAAGGTGAGACCCTTGAGCACTGAACCCCCAACTGCTCCCCGGGCACTGCAGCAAAAAAAAACAAAACAAAAAAAAAAAAACACCTGCCCACTGCTCTGGGTGTGTGTTCACGACTCACTGCTGTGCGCACATGGATGGGTTACATGCAGAGCACAAATTCAGAGTATGGATCTCCATACTTGGCCACACGTTACGTCTTTGGCTTTTCTTTCCTTAAAGACACATTAAAATACAGTAGCATAGTAGGCCTACCTATTCAGCTACAGCTCTGCACAGTTAAAAAATGAGGCTGTTTTTTTTTTCCTAATAAGAATATTTATTGTTGTCAGCCACTTTAACATTGTAAATATACAGTTTGACCATTAACACTGCACTGTGCTTACCAACAGGCAAATAAACTTAAATAAAGATTAAAGGTTTTGTTGTAAATTTTAATGTAAAATGGTTATGTCATCTATCATTTTATGGTCTAGGTTCACAGACAGGGCTTAGACTAAACCAGGATTAGGCCATAGTTCAATTAGGACATTTAAGTGATCTTTTTCTTTTTTTTTATGTGTCAAAAAACACATTACTGGTGTGCATCTTGAGACAAAACAAAGGCACTGATATATTTTTTTTTAAATCAAATTTCTTTCAGTTGAAGCAGCTCAGACTTACATTTTAGTTTTAAGGTTTCAGGCTTAAGCCTTGTCTGTGAAACCAGGGGTATATGTTTTTTTCTTTGATCCAGCTACCATCAGACCTGCTAAAACAGATTGGTCTGGATGTTGTGTATGAAGAAGGATACTGGATACTGTGGCATCAGAAAAAAAGGGGGTTTTCACAGCGTTTTATTCTGACAGAGTGTTTGGCTTCTGTTCTATGGACTGCTACTACAGCATGGATGAATAAACTGATGTATTAATGAATTTGGGTGTGATTATTTATTTATTTATTTATTTATTTATTTATTTAGTGTAGACCAAAAAAAAAAAAAAAAAAAAGAAAAAAAAAAATTGTGTTGACAAGCTAAAACTGAAAGTTTTATTAGCTAAAATTGTGTCATTTGCCAAACTGGTTAATGCAACTTAACAGACGGTTATTAAACAGTACTTATTCTATTGGCTCTTCTTCTTCTTCTTCTTCTTCTTCTTCTTATTATTATTATTATTATTATTATTGTTATTGTTGTGTTATATCAACCATATGTTTGTCCTTATCAGGCAAAACATTTTTAGTTTCCATGCACTTTTAACAAAAGTACAGAAAAACTGTAAAGCATGGTTCATAACAGTAGAAATTACTGATTCTATAACATTTTTTTCTATCCTGTGTAATCAATACAATGGTAATATCACTAAAAGATATTTTCAAACTTATGAACAGCTTGTGAGTTCCCATATACATAAAATAAGTTATAATTTGTTTTTAATTAATTATTTTGATAATGGATGCACTATAAGACCTTTGCAAAGACGCGGTGGTGAAGACGTCAGTAACCTGCGGCCATTCAGAATGAAATTCTGAAGGTACATTCGAAAGTAATATTTTTTTAATATCATGATCACTGTTTTTACAGTGAAAGAATGGGATTTGGGTTTATAGAATTGTGTTGGAATTGTTATTTAAACAGATTAAAGGGGTTAATAGCGTTTAAGATAACAGCCTGCCTTTATATTAAACAGGAAACTCGCAACCAATTGTAAAGACCTTTCGGCACACCCACTGCTCCAGGCTGCAGATACCCCCCGTCTCGAAAAAAGGGAGAAAACATGACCGCGTAACACGGCGGATATCGCATTTTGCGTAAAATTAAAAACTGCCTTTTCAGTACAGACTAGATACAATACTGATTTTGGCAGGAACTTAATTTTGTAAAAAAATCTGTATATCGCGTTTTGGAAAAGAGCTCTTCAAATATACATGCAAGTGTGCCTTAACTGCTCAATTATGTTTTGGGGTGTGCTGTATTTAATGCATAAAAAACAGACTTACAAGGGTTTGGGGTCTGTGGTAAACTGGATGTGCTTCTTTCTTTTTTTTCCACTTTATGGCTCCTATCAACATTTTCATCCTCTGAGAGATCAGAATCCACAGCTCTGCTGTCTCCTGTGTCCTCTGATGAGCCAATCTTTGGTGTTTCTTTTACTCTCTTACAATAATTTCCCTTCAGTATATTCGTTACTCTTTCTGAAATCTGAGAGCAGATATTTGTTTGATCCTTAACGTGAACATGTCCTCCTCCACACTCTGCTGTTAACTGCTGAATAGATTCATTAACTTCAGCTCTGTGTGTCTGTTCATCAGTGGTGATCACTATCGTGCGTTTAATGGCATCTTCACTGAATTCTTTCAGCAGGTGTTTGACTCTTCTCAGGTCGTCCTCAGTGAAGTGTTTGTGCTGCAGTACGAGTATGAAGACATGAGGTCCTGGATCAGACAGATGGACACACTCTCTCACTGTCTGTGTGATCTGATGATCTGAGATGTTGGTCTGGAGCAGCTGAGGACTGTTGATGATGATCACGTGTCTGTCCTTCAGTCTTCCTGAGACTCTCTCTACAACATCTGGAGGAGCTTCACTGTCAAACGCTGCTCGTCCTAATATGAAGTTTCCCACATCACTGTTTTCAGACACATTCTTCCCCAACAGAATAATTCTCACTGCAAAGAGTTAAATCAGACATTCAGTGAAAAATGATTAACAAAAATAATAATTAAAAAAAAAAAAAAAAAAGAAAGAAATAGACAAGTATAAATACAACAGAGTCAACTTATGCAGTGGATCAAAACTTTTCAAAGTTGTCCTAAAACCAAAACAATACCCATTCTTATCTTAGGACAACTTTGATTAACTTTTTTGATCCACTTCAAATGTTGACTACTGTATATCTTTAAATATGATGAATACCTTGATTTTGTAAATGTTTTTAAGTTGCAAAGGGCCCAAGAACCAACTCTCTCTCTCGCTCTCTCTCTATTTTATCTAATACTTTCTCCTTACAATTACCCTTACTTAGTTACTTACTCCCTTAAGGACTGTGTAAAAAAAAACAAAAAAAACATCCAGAGTTTATGTTATGAATTTTAAATTAAAATTTAATTTTAGTTTTCGTTCACAGGTGGGGTAAAATGCCCCCAAATCTGAAAAAGCAATTTGCTTTCGACAGCAACATCAAAACAGGCAGTTTTAGCTTGAAATTATTAATAACATTATCAATAATTATGAATTACAAACTTATAACAGCCTATTGTTAGCTGATACTGGCTAGCTATCTGATACTAACTTCAGGTCATTTTTAAATATGAAGTCCAAATATTTTTATTCAACCAACTACAATACATTAAGAATACAATACATTCACAGTGAATACTTCTACATCACTCTTTTCAACGTAGTTCATAGTGAAAATAAAAAAATGATCCTGACTTCATCTAGTGGTTATTTTAGAAAACAGTAGAACCGGTAGCCATTTTTCCCCCACTCTAGCCTTTGATTCGCGGAACACTTCCGTAACAGTCCCATATTCAAACAAGACGTGTGTTATAACTATGTATAAACCAAAGAGAATTATATTATAAATATATACTTTACCATTGTTCTCTCCCACATTCATACTTTTACTTCATATTATTCATCTATAGCAGGGCTCTCAAGTTTTAGAAAAAGTTTGGAGTGAGATTATATCTGTTAGGGAGAGGAGCCCCTCGGCCCCACGCAATTCTCTCCAGTTTTTGCTAGAAGTTAAATTTGATCTATTGTTCATAATTGACCAGCACAAAATAGAAACTATAACAACTGGTAAGTTTGATTAAAGTCAAATTCATAAAAAAATAAATTTCAAAAATACAAACGTATCAAAAATCAAATGAAAAATTGGCCCAAAATGAGCCAATAAACAGCAGTTCTCAAAGTACATACTGTAGGCCTACACATACAGTATTGCAGAACTTGCCCTGAGCATGTCAAGCTGTGTGTGTGTAAGAGAAAGTACATATTTCAGTATATGAATGGCATTTTGTATTGCAAGTGTTTGTTGCACATATTGATGCCTTGATGGCAGTGGTTGGGGCTCAAACTTAACTAGTAACTAGTTACATGTAATGGAATTACATCATTTAATTACAAAATAATTGTAACTAAACAGTTACAGTTGCTGAGAAACAACGTATAGTTAAATTACAGTTACTTATGAAAATCACAAAGGGGTTACATCCAAATATTTTCACACAGATTTGATTCATTTCTTTCCCAAATTGCATTGACTGCTCTAAAATATGAGACAAAACGTTTCAGAAGTCTAGGACACAAAATAGGACACATGCTTATTCAATAACTGATTTATTTACATATTTGAGTTTATGTATATGTTTTTTTTTTTGTTTTGTTTTTTTTACGATTAACTGCAAGGATCGTAGGGATGGGCGATATGGCCTAAAATCCATATTGCGATATACATTGCAGCCTCTTGCGATAACGATATATATTGCGATATATAAATTATAATAGAACCATTTCAGAACAGGTTACATAGACCCTTAGGAAAGCCAAAGTGCTATTTTTTATTTTTTTTTTTTAAGAAATAAAGAAACGTTGCATGTCGTTTTGAGAACATTTATTGTGCAAAAGCAAAACTGTAATTAAACAACACAATGTTGCAGATAAATAAACTAAATGTAGTGCCTTTTAGAAAGTTTCTGTGATGTGATGAGCCGATGAAAGGGAAGATGGTGCTCTGCCTGGGCTTTCTTCAACTCCTTTCTTCTTTTCCAAGAGTATGAAAAGGCACTCACAATTTTCTTGCATACACCAACAGCACGGTCAATTCGGGGGTCTTTCAATCTTTTTTCTGTTGACAAATTTGTAAGATATTATTATTTAATTTCATCTATAATCTCTCTCTCTCCCCACACACACTGAACAACTATCATTACAACTACTGAAATGCTTGATTAAGATTGAATGAACATCACTTAACACAAAATGCAACATTAAAATAGCATTGGGTATACAACTGATCAGAGGCAAATTCTACATCTCTAAACGCAAATGCAACATTACTGTGCAGTAATATAGGCAAATATTACAGTATAATGTTAAAATATAATTCTGCACTATTATATATATATATATATATATATATATATATGTACTGTAGTTACTAATGTGGTTCGGGTTGAATTAATCACTGTGGTACGTCTGGTCAAAACGCAACGAAGATGCTTCTTGCTTCACAGAATATTTATTTGCATTAGCATATGCAAACCTGTAGGTGTTTGTGTGGTTCTACAAACAAGTAGAAAACAATAGCATATATCAGTACTTAACATTATAATAGCATAACAATACAATAAACAATAGCAAAAATTAACAATATTAATAGTTAGAGAGACATTAGAACATATTGGAAATAAAATTCTTCACTTTCAACACCTTATCCATAAGTTATCCAACTTTGGTCAGACCGGGTTTCGAACCCGCGGCCGTTTGCCCTAATGGCGTCGCACTGAATAGCTCGTACGTAACAGAATGACTAAGCAGTTCTTAGCGTATTCAACAATGCCGTCAAATCGTCTAAATACTCTTTCAATACACATAATGATTAACAAATATAATTCCGTTTCATATAAACAAGAAGAAAGAACCGTATAAACAATAATAATCATGCAACATGTAATATGTACACGCAGGTTGATCGGCCATGACAGGCCGTATTAGTCAAACAACTCACAAAGCATAATTATGATGATAACTCATAAACAACACGCTAAGTATGATCAATAAACACAGAAACTTACTTTTAGATGCACGCACACAATTAAACAACACCACTCTTTAAGAAATGAGGACAACTCTCCTGTGCTCCGCACTCTATGGATTCGTAGCAACAACTGACAATTCTTATGACGCACTTTCATCACACTCTAGCTTACTCCGTATTTCCTCAAGGGGGCAGTAACAGTCCATAGTCATTGAATAGTCCAAAACTCACTAAGAAGACCGTAATGCTATAGCTCTATTACCTCAGAGTGACTGAATGAAGAGCCCTTTGCAACAATATATATATATATATATAATTCATATAATACCAAGTGGGTTTATATATATATATATATATAAATATTTATTAAAATATTAATATTATGCATATGCACAAAATGTTTTAACCTACCGATGGCGAGGTGCAGCCTGTGTCCAAAACACTGCAGCCTGGTCCAATCATTCAGAGACGCTGCCTTGACCACGTTCGTTCCGTTATCAGTAGTAATGCAAACTTGGCGTTCTTCTTTAAAAACCCCATGACTCAAGCGCTTCCTTGAGTCCTTGTGCGATCTCCTCGGCCGTTTGTTCAGCGAGAAAGTACGACGTCTGCAAACACCGGCTGCCAAGGTTCCAATACGAGATACGGCTCGACCACAGGTCCGTTGTAGTAGCAAAGTATTTCAAGTCACACAGCTCTTTTTCAACATTTTCGCGGAGCTCGGCACACAATTTTGGCATCTCTGTTTCTGTGAAGTATTTGCGGCTTGGCACAAATACAAAATACTCCAAATGTTTAGTTTTGAGGTGGTAGAACAGATTAGTCGTGTTACCTCTCTTAGCTGGAACGTTTGCCCCACACATTCTACAGAGTATATTTTGCTGCTGCTCGTCGGACGGCTTAAAGCCAAACCACGTCCAAATAACAGATGTTGCACCAGTCTTTTTCACGAGCTCCTCTGTTTCGCTGACGTTTTCAGCCACGTTTATTTAAGATGATGCGTTGCAGCCGGCTGCAGCTCGTTGCTCTAATTTTCGCGGGTAGATTGCGTCATCAAACATGCATTATCGCGATAATGCAATAGAATTAGAATCTCTATCGTAGGCCAATTTTGTATCGTTTATATCGCATATCGTTTATATCGCCCATTACTAAAGGATCGGATTATAAAAATGGTACCATAGCTACTACACAATATCTTCTGATTTTAAATCTGTATTTAACCTAACCTAGGTGCTAGTCTGATTTTGTGGTGGTTGTGCTTTAAAATTTAATTATCATTATAATCTTAAGTCAAGTGATGAAGGTAAGTCTGACAGTAATCAGTGTTGAGTGCTACTGTAAGGTTAAGGTTAACTTTCAAAAGGATTAACAGTTGAAAACATTAGTTAGAAATTTAGAAAAGTAATCAATTTGGATAATTTGTCTGTTTTTATCAGATTTACCAATTATCCAGTCCTTTCCTTAGTTTCCAGTAGCCAAAACTTAAAGTTGTTGGAGAGCTAATCATTTTGCATGAATTTGGCTATATTCCCCAACATCAGCTCTCACTATCTTTGATCACAGGCAAGTGATTTCGTTCAGGAATCGTACAATGAAGGGGGAAAAAACAGAAGAATGGGTTACCTACTGTATTTACTTTGTTGTAGATACAAACACAACGTCCGCTCCGTGGCCGCAACGCGACCACCGCTTCAACTGCTAGAGAAAGCGGCAGCCCCGCGATCGACGATTCCACCGCTTGCCTCGTCCCGTGTGCGCGCGTCCATGTTGCCGAGTGACGAACGTGACTGAAGCGGTATCACGTAATTTAGTCGAAAACAAACAATTCTAATTTCTGATATTTGCTGGTAGGTGGCATTTAACTGTCAAGACAGCTATGAACTCCCCCTGACTGCGGTCAAGCCAGCCGCGGTTCAGAAAAACACGGTCAAGCCAGCCGCGATTGATTTTTTGTGCGCGCATATTACAGTCATTACGGTAGTTTCAGGACCAACACAGAGAGAACGCGCTTGCAGAGCGCTTTTCATTTAGACGCCCAGGACTGAGAGATAATACAAAATGCTCGTGAATTTTTACTTGCTTATTTATTTGCATTTCTGCTTTAATATCCGTGTTATTTATTGGTGACTTTGACGGTTGTCTGTTACAATATTTTTCTTAAATATTCACCTTTCAAATAATTGTTTTATGTAGATGAGTTACAGCAGAATTCGTAGAAAACAGACAAAATAACGTATTTAGTTTTTCTAAATACCAGAATTGATTTTTAATTTGTTTTACTGTTCAAAAGTAACAGTTATTCTTCAATGAATGTTTTCTATAATGAGGTTTCACGTCTGCTTTGAAAGAAAGGGCAAATAAAAAAATGTTCACAATGGAAAAAAAATGTTAAATAAAATGCATTTATTTCACTCCATAGACCTATGAAAAAATAAATTTTAGTAAGTATGAAACGCCATGGTCAGTTTTTATCCCATATAATGTGCACACATTATATGAATTAAAAAAAAAAAAATACTTTTTTGAGATATAAGATATTACTGCACTTTAGAGGGGTATAAAGACCGCATTTCTAATAAGTAGGAAAAAACAACCACCAGTTCTTATTCAGGATGTCCCATACTATACGCACGCCACATATGAAACTATTTTACTGCAGCATTTTTGATATATTGGACATTATTACACTTTAG